>NW_028241870.1:0-82873 GCF_964263255.1 Lissotriton vulgaris | reverse complement strand
TCACCCATTTAGACACTTATATACCCATTTATTCTTCCATCGATCTTGAGATATACATATATAAAACATATTTAATTTTCTGCAAAAACACATTCACTGGATGATGTCTTCCCTGATGTCATTTGAGATGTCATCAGTGATGTCATGAGAGATGTCACTGACCATGTCATGAGTGATGTAATATGTGACGTCATCAGCAGTGCATTGGGGGCGCGAGAGTTATAGTTAGCTGAACTAACTATAACAGGGTAATTTATATGGTTTTGAACGAGTGAAATGTCCAACTAACTATAACGCCCCTAAATATATATATTATATTGTCCATGTGATCAAGGTCCCATGAGGATCGAAACGCGTTATGGCGGCGGTGCTGGGCAGGTAATAAAGAAAGATTAAGCACTGGAATATTGGGTCCGCTTCGTCTTCTTTTCCGAAAATTGTGCAGTGCTAAGACGAATACTTGGAAAATATATATAGATATATATTCACTAAAAAACCATAGGTTTCACACCAGTTATAGTTAGCTGGACATTTTACTCATACAAAACCATTGAAATTCCCCCGTTATAGTTAGTTGTACTCACTATAACTCGCGCGCCCGCAATCCACTGCTGATGATGTCACATATTACATCATTCATGACATGATGACATGACATGATGACATCTCAAATTACATCACTGATGACATCACTGATGACATCATCCATGTGCCAATCAAATACACCTCATCACACACTAGTATAATCTTTCATCACTCACTGTAAAATAGAAAGTTCCATATTTGAAACCATTGACACACCAATAGAAATTTCTAAATACCCACTCAGTTATTCAAAGAACTATACACGCATCTAATCACTTACCTATAGATTCAGTGTTATATGCAGTGAATAATCATCAGAACACTATCAAATATACTTATACGCCTATTTCAACATTACACACCAGCACACCTTGTATTCACTTATAAAGACATCCTTCTGACTTATGCAAACAATTGAGTATACTTACATTTACTCACCTACACACTTATACAAACACCACTTCATCTATTTATATAGATAGTAACTCACACTTAGTGTGTTATAAAATCACTATTACAAGTATACACTTATCCATATAGTGACTCATACAATCACTAAGTCTTAGGCACACTTAATTAGATATAACTGTCACATACACTGCCTTTTTTTCAAGGAGATGTACCATTGAGAGAAATATTTCATCACCACCACACCCATAAACATATACACTCACTGAAACAACTGTTATAACATGTAGTCTTAACCTCATATACCTACTGAATGAACTACTCACACATTTTTTCACAATCACACACCCCCACCAAACCACATAGACATTAATTTACCCATACAAATACTCAGTTAAGAAATCAATAACAAATATAGTCTTTAACATAGCAATTAAGACAAAGCAATAAAGACTTTCACACCGTTTAGTAACTACACATTATATATAGTGAGACTCTACAAATTAGTCAAGGAAACAATCAATGACACTGTTACTAAATCCACCATCCACACATTTATATTTATATATCCACTCATTCTTCAATGCAAAGTAGTGTATTTATAATACATATTTAAATATCAAAGCAAACCACATTCACTGGATGATGTCATCAGTGATGTCATTTGAGATGTCATCAGTGATGTCACTGACCATGTCATGAATGATGTAATATGTGACATCATCAGCAGTGGATTGCGGGCACGCAAGTTATAGTGAGTACAACTAACTATACCAGGGGAATTTCAATGGTTTTGTATGAGTAAAATGTCCAGCTAACTATAACTGGTGTGAAACCTATGGTTTTTTTCAAAGGTTTTTTAAATGCTAATTCCTAACTATAACGAGTGTGAAACTATGGGGCCCTATTTACAAGACTGAATGATATTTATCAGGCAGGACTAAGCCACTCTTTGTGGCGTAATCCAGCCTGATAAATATCAGTCCCTTTAACGCAGTGTCCTGCGTTAAAGGGGCGTGCAATGGGTGTTGCTGGGGGCGTTCCCAACAGCATCCATGGACTTGAGTAATTTATAGCATCCTCAAAGTCAGTCTTTCAAAAATTCCAAAGTATAGGACATGATAATCCAAATCCAAATGTTCCTCAAGAAAAGTCATAAACCATGTCCGTGGCTCATATCTGCCCAAACGCCGATATTCCGAACGATTGAAAATGACTTTTCTTGAGAAACATTTGGATTTGGATTATCATGTCCTATACTTTGGAATTTTTGAAAGACTGACTTTGAGGATGCTATAAATTACTCAAGTCTGCCCGAATTGTGTGGGTAAAATTGATACCTAGTCACTTTGAATAAGAATGTACTTACGACTTGTCTAACATTTGGAAGAAATATCTAGTTATATGACAACAGGATACCGACATAACTTGAAGGAAATAAGAACGCCCTGAAGAAGTTCTGTTGTACAGAATGAAACGTGTCCGCTGGCTGTGGTACATAAACTTAAGGAAAATAAAAGCATTTGAATATACACCAAGATTCAGCGGTTCAATAAGGACTCTAAGTGATATGATTTGATTGGACTTGTTGTACAAGTGGTGCTGTGCCAAACTTTGGAATATTCTCCACTACTCTCTACTACTCACTCCCTACTACTCCACTACTCTCTAATACTCACTCTCTACTACTCACTCCCTACTACTCACTATCTACTACTCTCTACTACTCACTCTCTACTAATCTCTACTCTTTACTACTCACTCTCTACTACTCTCTCCCTACTACTCACTCTTTACTACTCACTCTCTACTACTCTCTACTACTCACTCTCTACTACTCTCTCTCTACTACTCTCTACTACTCACTCTCTACTACTCACTCTACTACTCACTCTCTACTACTCACTCTCTACTACTCATTCTCTACTACACTCTCTCTACTGCTCTCTACTACTCACTCTACTACTCACTCTCTACTACTCTTTACTATTCTCTCTCTCTGCTACTCACTCTCTACTACTCACTCTCTACTACTCACTCTCTACTAATCTCTACTACTCACTCTTTACTACTCTCTACTACTCACTCTCTACTGCTCTCTACTACTCACTCTACTACTTACTCTCTACTACTCTCTACTACTCACTCTCTACTCACTCTCTACTACTCTCTACTACTCACTCTACTATTCACTCTACTACTCACTCCCTGCTACTCTCTCTACTGCTCTCTACTACTCTCTATTACTCACTCTCTACTCTCTACCTCTCTACCTCTCTCTACTTCTCTCTCTACTAGTCTCTACCTCTCTACCTCTACCTCTCTACCTCCACCTCTACACTTCTACCTCTCTACTTCTCTCTACACGCACTAATATACACATATCTATATATGCATATGCATTTATAAATATATGTATGTGTATATATATATATACATAGATATATAAACATATATAATCTGCATATCTATATAAATACAAATATAAATGCATGCATACATATACATATATGCATACATATGCATGGTATTTACATGAAAGTTTGAAAAACACTAATAAAAGCAAAGCTAAAAAGCCACCTCATTACAAACAGAATTGCTTTAACTTAAACAAGGGCGAGATCTATTCCATTTTCAATGCTTGTTTACTTTGGTTCCATCAAGAAGGCATTCAGATGTGTCACACATATGCCATAAATTCTGAATGTTAGCACTCTAGTTGCTCATTAGATCACTGTAGTAAAGCTACTGCTCACCAGGGAAGTCTGCTGCTGGTATTCAAAGGGCATGGTTCAGTCTGCATGTCAGAATTCTTTCAATGAAATAGAAGAGGATTTGAGAAGTCAAAATGTGCCCTAATTTTTCTTTCTTCAGCACTAATCAAAATTTCTCTGGCAAAATGAACCCCCTCATTTTGTTCCTTTGCAAATTAAATGTTTTAAGTGTTACCACTTTATTCCAATCAAGATGACTTCAGGTGCGACATACTTTTGTCATAAGTAAGACTGTTAGCGCTCTAGTTGTTCTTTAGAACACTCTGGGGCATTCTGTCATTGGGCTAGGCTATACTTGGGCTACATCTGGGGGATATTTGTGCTACATTTGGGCTCTTTTGTCTCTGGTGGGTATCTTGGGAGACTTATTTGTTATGAAGTTTCCTAATTTCCTCACTTACTACAGTCTCCTCAGTAGGAAATACTTTCAGTTTTCTGCTTTGATTCCATCAAGAAGGCATTCAGATGTGTCACACATTTGCCATAAATTCTGAATGTTAGCACTCTAGTTACTCATTAGATCACTGTAGTAAAGCTACTGCTCACCAGGGACGTCTGCTGCTGGTATTCAAAGTGCATGTTTCAGTCTGCATGTTAGAATGTTTAATGAAATAGAAGAGGATTTGAGAAGTCACTCAAAATGTGCCCTCATTTTTCTTTCTTAAGCACCAATCATACTTTCTATGGCAAAATGAACCCCTTCATTTAGTTCCTTTTTAAATTAAATGTTTTCAGACTTACCACTTCATTCCAATCAAGATGGCTTCTGGTGTGCCATACTTTTGTCATATGTAAGACTGTTAGCGCTCTAGTTGTTCTTTAGAACACTCTGGGACATTCTGTCATTGGGCTATACTTGGGCTACATCTGGGTGATATTTGGGCTACATTTGGGCTCTTTTGTCTCTGGTGGCCATCATGGGAGACTGCATGTCAGAATTTTTTAATGAACTAGAAGAGGATTTGAGAAGTCACTCAAAATGTGCCCTAATTTTTCTTTCTGCAGCACTAATCATACTTTCTATGGCAAAATATACCCCCTCATTTTGTTCCTTTTTAAATTAAATGTTTTAAGAGTTACCACTTTTTTTCAATCAAGATGGCTTCAGGTGTGCCATACCTTTGTAATAAGTAGGACTGTTAGCGCTCTAGTTGTTCTTTAGATCACTCTGGGAAGCTGCAGTAGAACACAAAGGAATCAACTGACAGTATCTGTCCTTGTTGGATGTACATGTTTTACTGAGAATGTCAGACTTCATTCTCACATGACTGAGAAAGATAATGTGAATTTACAGAAAATATGCTTTCAGTTTAGCTTATAGATCCCCTTCCAAACCACTGTGGGAAAAGCATGAGATAATAGTTTTCTTTCAAACATGATTCATGATATCCCAGCAGAAGGCTTTTTCACATGGTAAAATCGCCTTAGAACACACCACAATTCCTAAAATGAGTATGGTACCATCAACAAATGATTTATAATGTAACTAAAGTCCTAAAACCTTCTATTAACTGCAATGCTTTTTAATGAGGTGCTATCATGTATATTGGTCCCAAGATGGCTGCCAACACTTCTTGAATGAAGTGCTGACAGCCAATCAGATCTCACGATGAGATGTGTGGTTAGGTTCCGCATAGATATATATATATATTTTTCTTCTGATTTTCTCAGGAACTACTGGAGGGGTTTACACCATTTAACCAAAAGCGTGATCTGCATACCAGACCCTACAATTTTCCCAAATTTGGTGTAATTCCGTTCAGCGGTTCGAACTGTAGCCGTGTCTAATCGTCCTATGGAAATTAACATGGGGACCCCCCTTTTTTCTCTGCCCCCGCTTGACAAATCTTCCAGAGACTTTTCAGGGAAGGAGCGGAGCGGAGCGGGCCATCTTCTTTGAGAAATTTGCGAAGATTCAACAACCGGCGCCAAAGGTATTCCCAATAGAATGTTGCGTATTTCCTATGGAAACTAGGTCCTAACTATAACTACCTACTGGCGACGGCCAGTAGGTAATATATATATATATCTTCCAAAAGTTCGAAATCAACACAGCAAAGCTCTCGCTGAAGACGAAAAGTGAGTAAAGCCACAAACTCTGTGCTTTCGTTTCAGTGCATTTTATTCGTAAAGAATAACAGCCCACCAGTCACCATGACGCGTTTCACCTCAACCGAGGCTTGATCACATGTCATGCAGAGGAGAAAGGAAGTGACATAAATAGTGCAAGTGATCACATGATCAGTAGTACATCCTTCACAAATTAAAGTGATATTCACCAATTTATAATAAAGGGCACAGTGCCCTGCCATCACATTATTCATATCCTTAGCTATCAACTCGAATCATTTCATGTCAACATTTCATGTATATCTTCACTACCGTTGTTATAATATTATGTGCAAAAGAGGCAAACAATTACAAAATCTCGGATTAATTCTAAAAAAGTCGTTTTTAAAAAAAATCCTTAATTCATATATTTACAATAAATAAATAGTTCAATGTTGTTTTCAATAAATATTATAAAAAACCATGGAAAAAGCCTCATGAATCCCAGAAATAACTTCCATACACTTGAGTATTTCATAAAACTAGGATTCTACTATTCATAAGTATTAATGCAGTAGTTGAGAATCGAATTAATGCGACAGCATAGTTAGAATAATACCCCAGTGGGTAAAGGCAATATGTACCATCCACAGAGAAATCTGTAGCATAGTCACTTGCTACATGCTATTTCCTTTGGGGTCGTTAATGTAAACGTAAATTAAAGTGACAGTGCAACAAAAATTAAAATATTAATCATAAAATTTCATTCATAAGCAGGCTGCTGAATGGGTTCATATAGATCTTATGGCAACTCATCGAGTACACTGTCCACCGGCAAAGTATATTAGAAGTTTCCTCACTGAATCATAAACATGTGTACAGGTCTTCACTGCTATTGAGCCCTCCAGGCTGCTTGCTATTAAGCTCAAGGATGTACCGGGTTTCTAAGAGACGCAGTTTGCCATCTCTATCTCCCCCCCTCCTCAATGGTAAGATAGAGTCCACCAAATAATATTGCAGCAAGTCTGGGTTGCTCTGATGGCATTTCTCGAAGTGTCTCGCTACTGGATAGGACTGATCTTTCCCTGAGATTGCACGCAAATGCTGTAGGATGCGCTTGTGGGCAGGAAGACGAGTACTCCCAACATACTGTAAGCCACATGGGCACAGTAGTATATACACCACGAATTCGGTTTTACACCCCAGCTTTTGTTTGATAGCAATCGGTTTATCTTGGAAGGGACTTACATAATGGGTCTTATTGATAGCATGCTTACAGGCCTTGCAGATCTGGAATTTCTTGAAGCCTGTAATGCGTTCCCACCATTTCTTGGGAACGTCCAGAGTGTTACTGACAATAGCACTGCCTAGTGAGGGTGACTTTCTAAAAGTGATATCTGGTCTACTCTTCACTAGGTCACCAATCACTGGATCCCCTTGTACAAGGTTCCAGTTTTTGGAAAAGATCCTGCGAATCTCAGCATGTTGCTGACTATATGTAACAATCGCCCTGCACTGCATTTTCTCATTGGTTTCAGCTGTGGTTTCAACTATAGTTGTAGTGTCAGGACAACTTCCCAATGTCTGTTCTCGTGTCAATTTAGTTGTTTTCCTTATAGCATCATCTATCATTTTATGGCTATATCCTCTTTCCAAAAAACGCATTTTGCATAGATTCTGGGCCAGCTTACATTCATTTTCTGTGCTGCAGATGCGTTTTATTCGCAACATCTCCCCATAGGGGATGCTACGAATAAGATGGCGGGGATGATGGCTGGAGGCATGTTACAGAGTGTTACCTGCAGTTGCCTTTCTGTGTAGTTTGGTGGTCTCTATTCTGTTCTTTTCAACATAGACTTCCACATCCAGATAATTTACTGAGTGAACACTCATAGTTGAGGTAAACTGTAGGTTTAAATCATTTACATTCAGTTTTGCAACAAAGTCGACAGCACTTTCCATCGAACCCCTCCAGATAAAAAAAAGATCGTCTATATACCTGAGGTACAGTATCACATGCTGTTCGACGGTTGTTCTGTGCTGTCCCATCAGGGTCTGCTCCTCCCACATCCCCATGCGTAAGCACGCGAAGCTGAGGGAGAAGCAAGACCCCATGGCCACCCCCCTCAGTTGTTGATAGGCCTGGCCCCCGAATGTAAAGAAATTCTGTTCTAGACATAATCTCAACATTCCCATAAGCATTCTATTGTGCTGTGTGTTGTGTATGGGACGTTTGTCTAGAAAAAACTGCACCGCCTTTAAGCCATCCGTATGCCTGATAGATGTATACAAAGAACATATGTCCAGTGTCATCAGCAAATAATCTTCATTCCAACATAGCTGAGATAATTTGCACAAAAAGTCAGTCGTATCTCTTATATAGGAGTTCAATCCTTTAACCCACTCCTGTAAGAAGAAATCAATGTACCTCGATATGCTCTCGGTCGCGCTGTCAATCGCCGATATTATTGGCCTCCCAGGTGGAACAAGTGAGTCTTTGTGGACCTTTGGCAAAAGGTAGAACGTGGGTATCACAGGGAAATCTTTTTTGAGGAATTTAAACTCATCCAATGTGATTAATCCACTACTGCGCCAGCCCATGAGTTTGGCATTGAGATCATTCCAGGCCATTTTAATTGTAGTGATGTTCGTTTTGCGGTAACAGGCCGTGTCGCTTAGCTGTTTTTCAGCTTCCGCCATATATTGATCATGTCCCCATAGGACAATGTTGCCCCCCTTGTCCGCCTGTTTCACTACCAATTTTTCATCCGATTTTAACTTCTTAATCAGGAGATTATAGCACTGGTTCTGTCTTGCAATGGCTTGGCTCCTTTTGTTGGTACTGATGTACAGTTTTTTAAGGTCCTCCACCATTAGATCCTGATAAATGTCCAGATTGTCATGGACAGAGATGGGGTTGAATGTGGATTTGGGTTTTAACGGTGTTCGAGCCGTGTTTATCCCAGTAGTGGTATTGGGCAAAGCGACAGTAGCCGTCCCATGTTGGTAATTTTGTAGCTCCCAAATTTCTTCGAAGGATGGAGCGTCTCCTGCCATCAATAAAGTAGGACTCAGTGGTGTCTTTTCAGCGTCCTTTTTATGTGGTCGAAGACGATGGAATTTGGTTAGTTTGAGTTTCCTCACAAATCTGTAGGCGTCCATGCGTGTGCCTGCATAGTCAAAGGTTCGTGGCGGACAGAAGGAGAGCCCTAAACCCAGAATCTTCGTTTCTTTAGGACTCAAGATGGTGCTGGTCAAGTTTTATTATTGAGGGGGTCTCTGTTGTTTGCCCCGCTTCTTGCTCGACCACTTCCGCTGATTGTTCTTTGTCGCGCCACTTTTCTTTGTGACGTCGTCGTCGCTCAGACCGTTTGCGGTTTGTACTTTTCCTGATTGTGCAAACTTTACTCTCGGTCTTAGAGTATCGCGTCGGGCCTCGCACAGGCGGCTCACTTCCTGTGCAGGTGTAAGTGCGGTAAACCCCAATGGAGTGTTGCGTTGTTCACCATCTGCCTCACTGCCTTCTGTGGAACTCAAACTAACGGATGAGGCTGAACTCATATTATAACTACTTTGGTTGTGGGTCTGCTCTTTGTGAAAAAGCAGAATGTTGTCACTCACTGTGAAGCTAGCCAATGTGGGCACAGAATCCCATGGATTCTTCGGACATAATAAAAAAAAGAAAGACCTTCAAATTCCAAAGAGACAAAAATGAGTATGACAGTGGACAGATTTTGACATTTTCCCAAAAATATGATGCATTTAAAGACATTAAGAAAGGAGTGAGATTTGAATCAGGAACAGGAATCACGGCTACCTCAGGCAGGGATATACAGGCAACATCATCCACATCAGACTTAAGTTTAGCCATCGAAAGTGAATCTGACACTGAATTGAATACAGCTGCAGTAGGATAACCGAGAACCAAACTAACGCTGACTGAGGAACTCAATTTTTTACGGCAGGAAAGGCACCAAACATTGCGCCCCAGAACTCCAAATTACAAACACGACAAAGGAAGAATACAAAGCGGCGGGAAAGACGGCAAAAGCGGCGCCAATGGGAGAACACAAACAAACAGAAAGGTGGCCAACAGGAATTGGAAGCGAAAGTAAATCACTGCACTGAAAAAACCAACACAATAATTAACCTGTCTCAAATCACTCTTGATAATGCAGAATCCCAGTAACTTTCCCTGGGACTGTCGTTCTGTCCAGAGAGCAATTTTGACTACTCACAAAAAAGAGTAGACATCTATAAATTCATTTGTAAGTTGAAATGGAAGAAGTTTCACCTCCTAAGGAAAACCAAAATGACAATACTGGTGGGAGGCCACTTCGATGCTGGGCCCAGGATCAGCTAACAGGTAGGGGGGCAATAGTTATGACACTGCACAGTGGTACACTAGTATGGACAGGAAGTCTCGAGCGACTCCCATCCGTTTATTTAAGGTCTCTGGCCACGCCTGGCCAGAGAGTGATACAATGTTAGGGGGTGCTTCCGGGGTGCCAGTGTGTCCTGTGAAACACTAGACCACTACAAATACCAGCAACAGCTGAGGCTTCTCCTATAAGTCCCAGCATTATGTCAGCATCAGTTGTTAACCTGATATGTAACCTACAGGCGCTACAGTATGAAGAGTCTACACAAGATCTACCGGTGTCCACACAGTCAATGATGGAACAGCAAATAAATGTCTTTGAAACTATAAATACAGGATTTAAACTCATATCGACTTTCCAACCAATTTTGCCTAGTGATGCAATAGATACATTTCGAGAGCCAATTACATCACAAATAAAGAAACTTAACTCTAAGACACAAGCAGTCCTTAAACATCAAAATGCAGAGCAGCACAAATATCGACAACTTATCAAGAAACTCCAAGACAATGACCAGATCGTCATAAGAAACTCTTATAAAGGAGGAAATATAGTGATATTGCCTGAAGTCCAATATATGGAAGAAGCAATGCAACAGTTAAATGATCGGAACTGCTACAAACCAAGCAACAAACAAGTCACCAGTGTTGTCAAAAAGATTTTTTCTCGAAGCTCTTGGCCTGGAAAAGTGCGGGACTGCTAAATCAAGACGAATATAAATTTTTCAAGAACGACCATCCGACAATGCCAGTCATATACTTTATCCCAAAGGTGCATAAAGACATGCTTAAACCCACAGGAAGACCGATCATTTTGGCAAAACAAAGCCTTCTGGAAAATACTTCAATTTATATTGATTTTTTCTTACAGGAGCATATGCGGGCCCTACCATCCTTTTTACAAGATACTATGTTTTGTTTTTTAAACACATCCACAATGGTCAGTGGAAAGAGGACTACTTACTAATGACATTAGATGTGTCTAAACTGTATACCAGTATACATCATAATGATGGGGTCAGAGCTATGGAACACTTTTTGGGTACTAGAGCAATAGGTTTTTACCAACATAACAAAATGTTAACTAGTATGAAGAAATTTTGTTTAAATAACAACTATTTCATGTTTCAACAACAAGTATACCAGCAGGTCAGAGGGGTAGCAATGGGGGCCAGCTTTTCTCCAAGGTACGCTTCCCTCCACACGGGGTGGTGGGAGGAAATGATCCTAAATACCACTTATTCAAAGACACTGGAAGCCCATGTAGTTAAATGGATAAGGTACATAGATGACCTTTTTGTAATCTGGCAAGGCAGTAGGCAAAGTACAGTAGAGTTTATTACGAGTATTAACAACAACAATATTAACCTGCACTTCACACATAACATAAGTGAAATATCAGTCTACTTTTTGGATGTGGAGGTCTTCATAGCTAATAACCATCTAGAGACCAGGCTACACCGCAAACCCACAGCTGGCAATACAATCCTTCATGCGGCAAGCTTCCATCCTAAACATACCATATACAGTATTCCTTATGGCGAAATGCTTAGGATGAGAAGGATATGTAGTAGAGAGGTAGACCTAATCAGCGCACAGGCAGAGAGTAAAGGATGATTTTTAGCCAGCAGATACCCTGAGAATACCATCAACACAGCCATTTTGAAAACAAGGAAACTAAGTAGAACTGATTGATCTGTTGTTTAAAACATCAGACAGAAAGACCAAAATACCACAAACTAATCACTTAATGCCAGATGCAAGGAACACAAGGCTAATCCTGACCTATAACAAACAGAGAAATAGCCTATTCAGCATAATTAAGAGAAACTGGCACATAGTGGTAAATGATCCTATTGTGGGTGACAAACTTTCAACAAATCCAACTATAATATTTAGGAAAGCACCATCCACGAGTGACTTCCTAGTAAGTAGTAGTCCGGAAGTCATAACAAGTTCCAACTGGCACTCTAAGGAGAAAGGCTTCATCAGATGTACCACGTGCCATGCATGTAGGTTTCTCTTTTCGTGAGATTACCTGCGCGCAAAGAATTAAACTAAGTGCGGGACAGTGACGCAGTTCACAGATTGAATCTATTTTATTTATAAATCAATTATTTGAAAACAATCAGTTGGTTCAATGTTTACCAAATGTTCAACACAATTGCAAACACAAACAATACAGGGACAACTATTCATAAAAATGACATATTCTTAAAATAGACATTACTAGCACAAAAATTCGTGAAGAAATTCATGAAAACACGTCCTAACATACCAAGTTGATCAACATTTAGGATTCATTCTCTCATGCACAGCACACACTCACAACTATATATACAATTATAATGTCACAAATTAATTCTTGGGATACAAATGTGTAAGAAATATAACACCATAGACAACCGTTCTGGAAAAACAAATCAGCTTATTTTTAGAATTTCAACCGAAACTAGTTTGAATTTGGTGATCTTATGGTGTGGTAGAATGGTCTACGCGTTTTGAACCCTTAATGTTTTAAGGGGTTCTCATCAGGACCTCATGGCTGTGAAAAGAAAAAATGAGGGCTGGGTCAGAATTAAAATGGGTCTGTGTGGTGATTCTAGTCGCCTAAGCGCGCCTTCGCTTCCTACCTGGTGTGAGAACTCATACTCTGAATAACCACCTGAGCGTTGGCCAACTGTAAAACAAATTAAATGGGACAATGGATCAGCCTACCATCCAAAATTACAACACTACACTGCGGGTATTCAGTGAAAACCTCAATTTATACTCACATGCACAACGCTTGGACCGAAGCAAATTATCTGTGGGTAAAAGGAAGATTACATAAGCAATCGAATGGGGTTTGCCAGGGTGTATAGTTTTGAATTCACCAGCGGTTTTGCTTACTTGTAGGGATTGATCGTCAGTTCTCTATGTGAAAAGATTCGAATGCGGCGATACTCAAGTCAATTGAGATGCGAGCCTGTAGGAAGAAGGTTGAAGTTCCCGTTATTCAATTGTGGACCCCGGAGGGGGCAGTGAAAGTTTTTCATCAATATTTGACTGGCTAGATCTCGGTGAGACTTGCACATACCTTCGATTCAAGCCGCGGCCGGTCCTCTGTATTGCAATCCGCAAGACACAATCCGTGTGTTCTTGCGTTCGGGCGAATCGGGTATTTGAATTCTACTTCCGCATTGGTCGCGTTTCTGGGAATTGTGGTCCTGTCAGGACTGGAAACACTAGAACGTTTGTGTGTCGAGCCGTGGGAAGAACTTCGCGGCACTTGATTGCCTTCATTGCAAGTTGGTTTTTTCAATTTAGTGAAAGTTGGCAATAATGGGCAAATGAAATTGATGCTTACAAGCTTGAACTAAAGATTCTCGTAATTATAAATGTATTCCTGTCACCGCATGGTATGCGAACTCATGGATGGGTTTATACTTCCGGACTAGCAAAGGCTGGTATGTGTCTCGGGTTCTTTCAGTGTGACTCATTCTTTTTATTTTCAGTTGGAGCGTTGGCCACTTGCAATTGTGGTGTGCAAGTAATAGTGGAGGCGGGATTGGACTCAGTGTTGTTTCATATGTACTACATCCCAAATATTCTTATCTGGCAGTGTCTCAACAGAAGACGCAAGTGAGTGTACAGGTTATGTTTCATGTGTAACGTCTTGGCCCAAGAACCTTAATTCAGTTTGTGTAGTCCGGTTAAAAGCTTTCTTTTTAGAAAATTCTTTCAATACACTGACAGAGAATACAGGCCTAAAAAATAAATCAACCTTTGTTCCCTTAAATAATAAAATTCCCAAAGAAATTATTACCTTTGAGAGGACACTACTTTCATCAATTTCGGATATGGAACAAAAAAGGAAATGGACTAAATTCAACATTTCCAAAAATGAATAAATGGCACAGCTCGACTTAAAGAAGGACACCTCAGTCATTTACAAACAGGCTGACAAAGGTGGAGCAATAGTCCTTTGGGACCGGACATTATATGTCACCGAAGTCAAACGTCAATTGAATGACAACCGCTGTTATAGAAAAATCAACCATGACCCTACCAGCGAACTGAAAAAAGTCCTACATGGAATTGTGGATGAAGGTTACTCCCAAGGTTTCCTTGGCAAAAAAGAGACTGAGTATCTGAAAATAAAAAATCCAAGAATCCTTTTGTTTTATGTACTGCCCAAAGTGCACAAAAAAGAAAAACAACCACCCGGAAGACCGATTGTGTCGGGATGTGAATCCCTGATGGAACCAGCTTCAAAATTTGTGGACTTCTTCCTGAAACCCTTTATGGTTGAGGTTAAATCTTTCCTCAAGGACACTACTGATTTCATTAATAAAATCAGCCAGATTGAATTTGAGGCAAATAGTCATCTTTTAGTGACGATGGATGTGGTGTCATTATACACCCAAATACCCCAAGAGGAAGACCTACATGTCCTAAAACACTTCTTAGATTCAAGAATAAGACCACATAAAGTTCCGTCTGATTTTATCCTCAAACTAGCGAGTTTTGCACTAAAGACAAACTACTTCAAATTTGATGATGAATTCTATTATCAAATAAGCGGAGTGGCGATGGGATGTCCATTTGCCCCGGAGCTGGCAGTACTGTTTATGGCAGCCTATGAAGAGGCCTTCATCTATAAAAATAACCCATTCATCCAATATATTAGTTATTGGAATTGATATATAGATGATGTCTTTCTTGTGTGGACAGGGCAGGAGGAAGCTCTAAAGGAATTTCATGTATGGCTCAACAACCGGACAGTGGAGATCCAATTCAGTCTGAATTACTCAAAAGAAAAAATACCTTTTTTGGATGTGGAAGTATACCCAGACAATGGAAGACTAGTAACTACTTTATATAAAAAAGAGACTGATCAAAACAAATCCCTCCATTCTAAAAGTAACCATCCGAAGAGTCTGAAGGATAACCTACCCTACGGACAATACTTAAGAGTCCGGCGTAATTGCCACTCTAAAGATGAGTTCATGAACAATGCAACCAAGCTGACAGATAACCTCCTGGAGAGAGGGTATCCAAAAAAACTGCTCAAGAGATCACTAAAGTGCGCATGGTGGACACCACGCGAGAGCTTATTGGAAAGGAAGACAAAAAGAGAAACAGACAGATTAGTCTTAGTTTCCACTTACTGCCCCAATTCCAATTTACTAAAAAAAACGGTTGCCAAAACATTGGCATCTTATAAGAAACCCACACACCGCATTTAACGCCAGACCATTATTCGCGTTTAAGAAAAATCAATCTATCGGCAACCACTTAGTCAGGGCAGCCCTACCACAAAAAGATGCAATCTCAGTCAGAAGCTACGTGGGACTCCCGCCAGTAATAGGTCACAAAAAATGTGGCACATGCGTATGTTGTGCATCAACAGAAGAAGGCTCGGTGTTCCAATACAAAAACATCTTTAGGAAACACACTGCCTTCACAAATTGTAAGTCACAAAATGTGATATATGGGATCAAGTGTCCTTGTGACTTGCTATACATTGGCAAAACTAATCAGGAAGTGCGATCGCGCATGACGCAGCACAAGTCGCGGATAAGAATGAAGGCATTGACAGCACCACTAGTCAATCACTGGCTAACAATGGACCATAAAGAAACCGATTTGAAATGGACCGTCATCCTAAAGGTAGACAAAGATCAGAGAAGGGGTGATTTGGACAAAAAACTGCTGCAAAAAGAAGCGATGCTGATCCTGAAATTTAACACAGTCACTAAAGGCCTGAATGAAATGTCTGAACTACACAAACTGAATTAAGGTTCTTGGGCCAAGACGTTACACACGAAACATTACCTGTACACTCACTTGCGTCTTGTAAGACACTGTCTTCTGTTGAGACACTGCCAGATAAGAATATTTGGGATGTAGTACATATAAAACAACACTGAGTCCAATCCCGACTCCACTATTACTTGCACACCACAACTGCAAGTGGCCAACGCTCCATCTGAAAATAAAAAGAATGAGTCACACCGAAAGAACCCGAGATACATACCTGCCTTTGCTAGTCCGGAAGTGTAAACCCATCCATGAGTTTGCATACCATGCGGTGACAGGAATAAATTTATAATTACGAGAATCTTTAGTTCAAGCTTGTAAGCATCAATTCCATTTGCCCATTATTGCCAACTTTCACTAAATTGAAAAAAACAACTTGCAATGAAGGCAATCAAGTGCCGCGAAGTTCTTCCCACGGCTCGACACACAAACGTTCTAGTGTTTCCAGTCCTGACAGGACCACAATTCCCAGAAATGCGACCAATGCGGAAGTAGAATTCAAATACCCGATTCGCCCGAACGCAAGAACACACGGATTGTGTCTTGCGGATTGCAATACAGAGGACCGGCCGCGGCTTGAATCGAAGGTATGTGCAAGTCTCACCGAGATCTAGCCAGTCAAATATTGATGAAAAACTTTCACTGCCCCCTCCGGGGTCCACAATTGAATAACGGGCCCTTTAACCTTCTTCCTACAGGCCCGCATCTCAATTGACTTGAGTATCGCCGCATTCGAATCTTTTCACATAGAGAACTGACGATCAATCCCTACAAGTAAGCAAAACCGCTGGTGAATTCAAAACTATACACCCTGGCAAACCCCATTCTATTGCTTATGTAATCTTCCTTTTACCCACAGATAATTTGCTTCGGTCCCCAGCGTGGTGCATGTGAGTATAAATTGAGGTTTTTCACTGAATACCCGCAGTGTAGTGTTGTAATTTTGGATGGTAGGCTGATCCATTGGCCCATTTAATTTGTTTTACAGTTGGCCAACGCTCAGGTGGTTATTCAGAGTATGAGTTCTCACACCAGGTAGGAAGCGAAGGCGCGCTTAGGCGACTAGAATCACCACGCAGACCCATTTTAATTCTGACCCATCCCTCATTTTTTCTTTTCACAGCCCTGAGGTCCTGATGAGAACCCCTTAAAACATTAAGGGATCGAAACGCGTAGACCATTCTACCACACCATAAGATCACCAAATTCAAACTAGTTTCGGTTGAAATTATAAAAATAAGCTGATTTGTTTTTCCAGATCGGTTGACTATGGTGTTATATTTCTTACCCATTTGTATCCCAAGAATTAATTTGTGACATTATAATTGTATATATAGTTGTGAGTGTGTGCTGTGCATGAGAGAATGAATGTTAAATGTTGATCAACTTGGTATGTTAGGACGTGTTTTCATGAATTTCTTCACAAATGTTTGTGCTAGTAATGTCTATTTTAAGAATATGTCATTTTTATGAATAGTTGTCCCTGTATTGTTTGTGTTTGCAATTGTGTTGAACATTTGGTAAACTTTGAACCAACTGATTGTTTTCAAATAATTGATTTATAAATAAAATAGATTCAATCTGTGAACTGCATCACTGTCCCGCACTTAGTTTAATTCTTTGCGCGCAGGAAATCTCACGAAAAGAGAGATCTCAGTACTGGCTTTCTGGTTGTTTAGTTGCATTCAAGAGGCTTGGCCTTATTGTGGGAAGCCCACACCCAGTGTTGTTTTTTCCATGCATGTAGGTTTGGCATAAACAAAACGTCTATTCCACTCTGTTTAAAGAAAAAACAATCGAAATCCAGAAACTTCCCACGTGCAAAACAGAATTTGCCATCTATGTGCTGGAGTGCTCTTGTGAACTTCGTTATGTAGGCTGCACGAAACTACAGGTTCACAACAGGAATATCCAGCACTTGAGAGCCATCACAAATTCGGACCCTACATATCCGGTGACACGCCACTTCAGAGAAGTCCACAGCAATAATTTTGAACATTTAAAGTGCTATGTGGTGGACTCAGTCCCACAACTGAGATGAGGTGGCGATAGGGAGGCAGTTCTAAGAAGACTAGAGACCAAATACATACTTGAGCTCAACACTAAAAAGCCACAGGCGTTAAACACCAGCAAAGATCTTTACACAAGTTTATAATAGCTATCATGTTTAAATTATAACCCCCCCCATAACAGTTTGTATGCAAATTTACACACTGTATATTAGGTAGCTGCACTCTATTTTACCTGTATATGACCACCGTTTTTTCTTTTAAACAATCTTAGAAATAGTAATTCACATGGGCACTTATAGGCTAGTTAGCACTCTATGGTACAACGGGAGTAGGTGTATTGCACTTTAGCACTACGCACTTTATCTTACCATTCACTTTACATTTTAGCAGACTAGACTGGCCCACTGGGGCTGTATTAGTAAAACATTGCAATTCGTGCGTTTATACAAACCAAGTCAGAGAGCAGCTAATAAAGGCAAAATAATGTTTAAAACAAGCGAACCCAGAACAAATACGTTTTGTAAATCGCATGTAGAAATTGTAAAATGCTTTTTATTAGGTTTTAAGTGCTTTTATGCATATATGCCTGTAATGAGCGACCGCTTATAACCAAGAAATGTATGCATACAGACATTGTATATACATTTAGCATATTCATGGGTTATGAATTAGCCAGATACAAAAAAGTGAAACTGCAAAAATGAAAACATGTTGCTATAGTTATTGAGATGAACGTACAAGACTGAAGTATGTCTTCTGTATTGTTTATGCACATGTTACTTTAAAATGAGGAGGGATCGTAGACGCGTCATGTGATCAAGGCCTGCAAAGGCTGAAACGTATCATGGTGGAGAGCTGATTTTCAAATAAACAAAATTGCACCAAAAGAAGTGGAGTCCGTTCCTGTTTGTTCAACATGGTGACGGAACATCAAAAACAAGGTTGCATGCATGGTGTAATTTTTAATTCTAATGTGAGCAAATGGTATAGATATATTGATGACGTGTTTTTAATTTGGGAGGGCAGTATTGCGAGTGCACAGGAATTCATCAATATACTCAATGATAATGTTTTGAATTTAAAATTCACCTCGCAAATTAGTGAATACAGTGTAGAGTTCCTAGACACTACAGTCTACATTGAGGATAACACCATTCAGACTACACTGCATAGGAAGAAAACAGCAGGTAATATAACCCTCCATGCGACTAGTAGCCACCCCAAACACGTTATAAACAACATCCCTTACAGTGAACTACTAAGGGTAAAGAGAATTTGCAGTAAAACTAAGGAATATGAGAAATGGTCGGCTGATCTGATTGATAGATTCAAAAAGAGGGGGTACAGCGAGAAAGTCCTCTATGTGGCAGAAAGTAAGGCGAAAACAAGGTCTTGTGAGTCTCTATTAGATACAAACAATAGTTCCAAAGAGACGATATCTGCATCTTGCAGCACACCTATGGTCCAATCGGCCCCCAGATTTATTACGACCTGTAATAGACAACATAAACAAATCAGGGGGATTATGAATAAAAATTGGCCAATTTTACAAACAGATGGTGTGCTGGCCCCCATAATCGCCAATAGGCCGGCTGTGACCTTCAGAAAAGCTAAATCAATGAGAATGGATCTTAAAACAGACAATGTCTTTGAGACAGACAAGAGGTCTTGGCTCAAATCCAGAAATGGTTTTTTTTAAATGTTCTACATGTAGAGCCTGCAAATTCGGGTTGAACAAAACAAAATATAAAGTTCCATTCAGCCCCACTGAGAGACCAATTACAGGACATTTCACATGTCGCACAGAATTTGCCATATATGTTTTAAATTGCACATGTAGTCTCTCATATATTGGGAGCACGAAATTGCAGACACATGTCCGTATTTTACAGCACCTTCGAGCCATTGTCAACAATGACTCTAGTTATCCAGTGGCACAACATTTTAAAAAGACACATGCCAATGATTTGAAGTGTCTGAATTATTTTGTCATTGATGCAGTTCCACCTCTGCAGAGAGGTGGAAATAGAGAAAAACATCTTAGGCAGCTAGAGTCAACATACATTCTTGAATTTGACAGTAAGGCTCCGAATGGTCTTAACAATACGGAAGACCTACACAATTTCTTACAAGACATCCGTAGTGTAATGCATTAAGGTCTGTTTTAAGTAGTGTATGTCCTCTTGGTTTCAATACAGCACTTTAAGGCCAGCCTTTTATGCCCTACTTTTTTCCATTTACAGGGGTTATACATATTTGAATCTGCACTTTCCTTTCCTTTTTACTTATAGCATTATAGTAGATCGGTCAAGTTGTACATGTATAGATATACATGTAAAAATCATTTTAGACATATACAGTGACATATACAAACCTTTCTTGTTCTTTTGTAGATATGAAGTCCAGTCCATGGCTGCTGTCTCTTAATTATATGAAATATGTCTTCAGACAGACAATTCTTTCATGGTCTTATGGAAGTTGCATCTTACCACCAGATCTCCCACAGTTTCAATCATATTAAATTATAAAAAAATGTTTTTATATATAGTAACTATTTGCAGTTTATATCACAAACAATTTTTAGCATGGTTTTTAGGTATTGATATTCTTCATGTGTACTGTAAATTTCGTCATGACTCATAACCATATACCATCATTTGGGCCCCAAAAGTAGGGGGCAAACTCAAGATTCCGTATTTTGCACACTTGCTATGTTTTGCAAATTGGCGATGTTTTGCACATAATGCATTTTGCACTGATATAACGGTATTTTGCACTGGACATCAACATGTAGCATTGCGCTATGCACTTTATCAGCGTACTTTGCACAATCTTGCGTAATTTGCATTCAAATAATGATTCTTGTAATTTTTTGGTTTATCATGAGCATGACGATTAGCAGAAGTTTAAAAGATTTGCAGTATTTTGTACTGGTTACATCGTACTTCATTTACAACTGTGTTACAGTATTTTTTCCATGTCCATATGCAAAACCATGTGACACGAATGGGGTGTGTATTTATTTGTCTAAATCTCGCGTGGCGCTTACATGTGATCAAGGCCAGCTTGGCTGGCCGAAACGCGTAATGGCAGGTTGCGGGAGCACTGCATACGAAAATGAGAAACAATAAGAAATAACTTTGAATCACAGGAAGAGGTGTTCGTGTGTCTCTTCATCGCCGAAAGGAGGTTGAGGACGTCATTGGATTTAATTATATATATATATATATATATATATATATATATATATATATATATATATATATATATATATCACGCTCCGAGTTGCATCAGCAAACGGGGCACTAAACAGACTGGTGCCGCTCACGGCGATGCTCCGTTTCAAATATTGTCGCTCGATTTTCTCCCAATCCAGTCAAGAAATATGCAGCGGGGTTAGTTACAGCAGTAGCGGTTTTATTTCACAGACGTGTTTCGGTAGATTACCTTCGTCAGTGTATTTACAATGAAAGTGTCATAGAACGCCATTTATCAAAAGAACATTCAATGGAAATGAAAGAAGGACTGGCGCCCCAGTGTAAGTCAAAACACACGCCATCTTAAGACGGTCAGAATTACGACCAACTAAGCATGCCCGCTAATGTAAACAGTACGTGTCTTGGAGCAGGTATATAGACGACCTGTTCCTTATATGGAATGGTAGTGAAAGTGAGGCTGCCAACTTTGTACATCATCTAAATGACAACACACTAAATTTACACTTTAGTGGAGGGATCAGTTTGGTGGCAGCGAACTATCTAGATTTCAAAGTTGAGATAATAGACGGCAAAATCAATACAGCACTCTTCAGAAAACTGACCGCCGGTAACAGCACGCTTCATGCGTCTAGCGGTCATCCTAAGAAACTAGTGTACAGCATCCCCTATGGGGAATTTCTTAGGCTTAAACGAAATTGCTCCAGAGAAAGAGACTTTGAACTGGCAGTAAGTGAAAGCACTAACCGATTCCTGGCTAGGGGTTATGATGCTAAATTGTTACAAAGTGCTTTACAAAGAGCAAAATCCAGATCCAGAGAAGAATTACTGAAATCAGTGAAATCCAGTAATGAGACTAAACAATTCAGAATGATTACCACCTATTCAGAAGATGTCAATCTGTTAAGATCTATAATGAAGAGAAATTGGCACATTCTGGGGACAGATAACATTATTGGGTCTGACATTTCTACGGGACCATTAATAACTTTTCGGAAAGCCTGTTCCCTGAAAGATAGTCTCGTACATAGTCATCTGGATAATCCTTCTCCTAAACAAGGTACTTTGAGTGACATGAGGGGATTCTTTCCTTGCGGAAAGTGCAAGGCTTGTGCCTTTAGCAGAAGGGTTCTCTCATATCACATCAATGGGTTATCATCAGAAAAAAGGATAACTAAATTTATGACCTGCCTTACCACTCACGCTGTATACTGTTTGGTTTGCCCCTGTGGTCTTCGTTACATAGGGAGCACCATCCACAGTGTTAAGATCAGAGTTTTAGAACACATGCGGGCCATTGGTAAAAGGGATCTGAATTATCAAGTAGCTCGGCACTTTGCCATCAAACATGGGGGTAACAGGGATCTGTTACAATACTTTAGCATTGATTGCATACCCAACAATGCCAGGGGAGGTGATAGAGTCTTGAGACTCAGGAGATTGGAGTCTCGTTATATAATAGACTTACAAACTAAATCTCCGAATGGATTGAATTCAGGGGAGGAATTAACTGTCCATTTGGGTTGATGAATCACCACTGTCATTATTAACTGTATATACATTGTGTAGAGCTATCAAGTCATGAGCTGTATCTGTTGTCTGGATTTTTGTCATAGATATTAACATATAAGAAAATTTGAATGGTTGCCGATACACAGCTTTATTCAGGAAATGTGGGAATCTGCCAGCAACCAGCATTATAGGTTGCCTAGGCCGATCCACGGCAAGATTGCTTAACGTTGGTTACATGCCATCTAAAGAGTCCTTCTTTTGCAATTATATTTTATGCAAAATGTTTCTCTTATTAGAGCTTTGTTTACATGTACTGTTTTCATTAGCGGACATGCTTCGTTGGTCGTAATTTTGACCGTCTTAAGATGGCGCGTGTTTTGACTTACACTGGGGCGCCAGTCCATCTTTCATTTCCATTGAATGTTCTTTTGATAAATGGGGTTCTATGACACTTTCATTGTAAACACACTGACGAAGGTAATCTACTGAAACGCGTCTGTGAAATAAAACCGCTACTGCTGTAACTAACCCCGCGAGTGCTGCATATTTCTTTCCTGGATTGGGAGAAAATCGAGCGACAATATATATATATATATATATATATATATATATATATATATATATATTACCTACTGGCGGTCGCAAGTAGGTAGTTATAGTTAGGACCTAGCTACCATAGGAAATCTGCAACATTCTATTGGGAATAACTTTGGCGCCAGTGGAGGAATTTACGTGTAATTTTCCAAAACTTAGGCCAGCTCCGCTCCGCTTCTTCCCTGGAAGTTTTGGGGGGATTTGTCAAGCGGGGGCCGAGAAAAAAGGGGGGTCCCAAAATTTGTTTTCCCCATGTTAATTTCCACAGGACGAATAGACAAGGCTACAGCCCGAACCGCTGAACGGAATTACACCAAACTTTGCAAAATTTTAGGGACTGGTATGCAGAAGTGCCTTTTCTATATTTGGTGAAAATTTCTCCAGTGGTTTTTACGAAAATTAGGTTCAACAACACATACATATCTATATGCGCGCTTCCAGCGCTTACCAGTACGCGTACCGGGGAGCGCGAGCGGAAAGATAATTGGCTCTCGGGTGTCTGTCAACATTCTAAACAATCCGGAGAGTCCGCCATCTTGTGTCTCGGTAGAATCGAGACACAAGAGGTGAAAATAAAAAGGGGGAAATGATTATAAGGGGGCAGGGTAGACACCCCCTGACCCCCTAGGTTTTCTGAGGGGGGCCTAGAAGGACCCTGAAGGACTAAAAAACAATTTTATTTTTTTAAAATTTTTGCAGGGTAAGCGCTGGGTGCGTTCCCATGTACGCTTCCCGGTACGTGCACCATAAGCACACCACGGGGAAAAACAGTGTAAAAAATTCGAGTAAAATTTTTATTTAGAGTGCTTAGAGATAGGGTAGCTCTGAAAAGAGCTGTTGTGTTATGTGGGTGTTTTTTGTACCTACAAGTAGGTACTAATGCAGAGTCTCAAATTCAAGAGGAATACTCTATTCCCCTCATCTGTAAAATGTACACCATCTCTCCCATAGATGCCTTGCATGTTGTAACTCAAGTTGTTGTGGTATATTGAACCCAAACCATAGTATCTGAGGAAAGCAGAAACAGATTTATTTACATGTTTCCTTGCTTTCTCAATCTGTGGACAAAATAGGTTGGATCAGTTCCATTTTTGCCTTTGGCATATATTAGAAAATACCAAGGCAGTTTTTGTAAAAAGTTTTATCAATTGCCGAAAGATGTCGTTTAAAAGCATTTCCAGACCTACCCCAGTCAAAGTGCCCAGGTCATTGCCACCACAGTGCACAAATATGAGGTCAGGGTGTGATAGATGCATAAAGGATTTTACCAATGGTATCAATTGGTGACTCTCAATCCTCTCTGTCCAATCCACACAATGTCCACATTTGGTAAATCAAGGTTGCAAATACCTCTGTTACTTGCATATTTTTCACTCCTGTGAACAAGGCTATGACCCACAAACCAGAATTTTGGCATCTTGAAGGTAGATGTGCTTGTATTCAGATGAGTTGTGGAAATGAAATGGCAGTTTGAAAGTAGGAGTTATGAAAAAAATGGGTTGCGATTCAGTGCACTTGAAAAACAAGAAATGATTGGTGGTTTCTTAATATTCTCCACTGAAAATTAGGGTGTATTCATCTGTTTTTTGAAAGAAGTAATTCGAATGGTTGAGAAAAAGTCATTGAAAGAAACATTGCACATGATTAGCTACTACATTGAGAGGTCAAACACCCTTGCTGGATTCTTTTGCAACATAGTATGATGAACTTTTCAACTCTGTGCTGAGTTAGGTGGGAGTTACAATGGTAACAGGGTGAATGAGCACTGGGAGGCTGGGTGAATATTATGTGAGTTTCAAAGTGTTGAAATGTAAAACCAATTAAAATGTTAGTTTGGTTTTGAAATAGTGTGGGAAGAATTTTAATTGGTTAAGTCCAGGAATCAGGGCCATTTCTGGTTGCAGTGTCTGAGGTGCATTTCAGAGATTCTGCTTAAGAAAATCTGGTGTGTGTGACTGACACTGTTCTAAATCTTCCAAAGCATTTTTAAAGGTGAGTAATGATTCTTTTAATAAAGATAGACTGCTGTATGCACTATGGGAAATATTAAGAAGCATATTGTGCTTCTTTATTCTTGCACATGTGTCATGTTTTTTTGTAATGCTGTTAAAAATTTTAATGGTGCATATTGGAAATGTATTTTGGAAATGAGTTAGATTTCTGCCTTGTTTTGTAGTGGTTATTTAAATGGGCTGTGCTCTGTGTCAAAAATGATTTACTATGGAAAATGTTTTCTGGTTAAATGTCTGGGTTTTAAATGTTGGTCAAGGATCACACTGAGTGTCTGTGTGAAATAAGGAATTACATTCTCACATTTTTCAATAATGTCACCTGTGCCTGCTGACAGTTTGCCTCTCTTAGCTTAAAGGGTACTCTGTATTTGTGTCTTACCTTACTCTGTGCCTGTGTGTTATCTCATATATGATTCATTTAATGAAGATAGACTGCTGTATGCACTATGGGGAAGATTAAGAAGCATATTGTGCTTCCTTATTCTTGCATTGTGTGTCATTTTTTTTGTAATGCTGTTAAAAAAATTAATGGTGCATATTTGAAATGTATTTTGTAAATGAGTTAGGTTTCTAACTTGTTTTGTAGTGGTCATTTAAATGGGCTGTGCTCTGCGTCAAAAACGATTTACTATGGAAAATGTTTTCTGGTAAAATTTCTGCCTTTTAAATTTTAGTCAAGGATACACTGAGTGTCTGTGTGAAATAAGGAACTATATTTTCACATTTTTCAATAATGCCACCTGTGTCTGCTGACAGATTGCGTCTCTTAGCTTAAACGGTACTCTGTGCCGGTGTCTCATGTCACTTTGCACATGCACAATCTTTCTTTTTTGTGTGTCATTTCTCTCTTTGTCTGTGTGTCATGACAGGTGTCGCATGTGCCTAAGATCACACTGTGAGTCAAGCTTGATTTTAAATAGATCTGGGTGAATAATTTGCTTAGTTGATGTGTTTAAAAGTATGGCAATACATGTATTTTTTAAGTCAGTTAGGCTTTAGGATATGTGCTAGTAGGGAATCTTAGGCAGCATGTCTGTTAGGCCTCTTACTTCCCAAATAGGCTGTAAGCTGTGCAATCAAGATCCAGGGTGTGCCGTGGAAATGAAAAAGGAATGTTATGTCTTGCTTATACATATGTGGTCTGTTTTTTGCCAGTAGACACAGTGAAATAGTATGAGCAGAGACACTCATATTGCATGCAGAGACAGACATGGTAGATCACATGTAATATCCTGGTCATGTGCCTAAGATCGCACTGTGAGTCAAGCTTGATTTTAAATGGATCTGGGTGAATAATTTGCTTAATTGATGTGTTTAAAAGTATGGCAAAACTTGTATTTTTGAAGTCAGTTATGCTTTAGGATATGTACAAGTAGGGAATCTTAGGCAGCATGTCTGTTAGGCCTCTTACTTCACGAATAGGCTCTAAGCTGTGCAATCAAGATCCAGGGTGTGCTGTTCAAATGAAAAAGGAATGTTATGTTTTGCTTATATACATGTGGTCTGTTTTTTGCCAGTAGAGACAGTGAGATAGTATGAGCAGAGACACACATATTGCATGCAGAGACAGACATGGTAGATTACATGTAACATCCTGGTCATGTGCCTAGGATCACACTGTGAGTCAAGCTTGATTTTAAATGGATCTGGGTGAATAATTTGCTTAGTTGATGTGTTTAAAAGTATGGCAATACATGTATTTTTGAAGTCAGCTAGTCTTTAGGATATGTAGTAGTAGGGAATCTTAGGCAGCATGTCTGTTAGGCCTCTTACTTCACAAATAGGCTCTAAGCTGTGCAATCAAGATCCAGGGTATGCCGTGGAAATGAAAAAGGAATGTTATGTCTTGCTTATATATATGTGGTCTGTTTTTTGCCAGTAGAGACAGTGAGATAGTATGAGCTGAGACACACATATTGCATACAGAGACAGACATGGTAGATTACATGTAACATCCTGGTCATGTGCCTAAGATCACACTGTGAGTCAAGCTTGATTTTAAATGGATCTGGGTGAATAATTTGCTTAGTTAATGTGTTTAAAAGTATGGCAATACATGTATTCTTGATAGGCCTCTTACTTCACAAATAGGCTCCAAGCTGTGCAATCAAGATCCAGGGTGTGCCCTGGAAATGAAAAAGGAATGTTATGTCTTGCTTATATATATGTGGTCTGTTTTTTGCCAGTAGACACAGTGAAATAGTATGAGCAGAGACACTCATATTGCATGCAGAGATAGACATGGTAGATTACATGTAACATCCTGGTCATGTGCCTAAGATCACACTGTGAGTCAAGCTTGATTTTAAATGGATCTGGGTGAATAATTTGCTTAGTTGATGTGTTTAAAAGTATGGCACAACTTGTATTTTTGAAGTCAGTTATGCTTTAGGATATGTACAAGTAGGGAATCTTAGGCAGCATGTCTGTTAGGCCTCTTACTTCACAAATAGGCTCTAAGCTGTGCAATCAAGATCCAGGGTGTGCCGTGGAAATGAAAAAGGAATGTTATGTCTTGCTTATATATGTGGTCTGTTTTTTGCCAGTAGAGACAGTGAGATAGTATGAGCAGAGACACTCATATTGCATGCAGAGACAGACATGGTAGATTAAATGTATCATCCTGGTCATGTGCCTAAGATCACACTGTGAGTCAAGCTTGATTTTAAATGGATCTGGGTGAATAATTTGCTTAATTGATGTGTTTAAAAGTATGGCAAAACTTGTATTTTTGAAGTCAGTTATGCTTTAGGATATGTACAAGTAGGGAATCTTAGGCAGCATGTCTGTTAGGCCTCTTACTTCACGAATAGGCTCTAAGCTGTGCAATCAAGATCCAGGGTGTGCTGTTCAAATGAAAAAGGAATGTTATGTTTTGCTTATATACATGTGGTCTGTTTTTTGCCAGTAGAGACAGTGAGATAGTATGAGCAGAGACACACATATTGCATGCAGAGACAGACATGGTAGATTACATGTAACATCCTGGTCATGTGCCTAAGATCACACTGTGAGTCAAGCTTGACTTTAAATGGATCTGGGTGAATAATTTGCTTAGTTGATGTGTTTAAAAGTATGGCAATACATGTATTTTCGAAGTCAGCTAGTCTTTAGGATATGTAGTAGTAGGGAATCTTAGGCAGCATGTCTGTTAGGCCTCTTACTTCACAAATAGGCTCTAAGCTGTGCAATCAAGATCCAGGGTGTGCCGTGGAAATGAAAAAGGAATGTTATGTCTTGCTTATATATATGTGGTCTGTTTTTTGCCAGTAGAGACAGTGAGATAGTATGAGCAGAGACACACATATTGCATGCAGAGACAGACATGGTGATTACATGTAACATCCTGGTCATGTGCCTAAGATCACACTGTGAGTCAAGCTTGATTTTAAATGGATCTGGGTGAATAATTTGCTTAGTTAATGTGTTTAAAAGTATGGCAATACATGTATTCTTGATAGGCCTCTTACTTCACAAATAGGCTCCAAGCTGTGCAATCAAGATCCAGGGTGTGCCCTGGAAATGAAAAAGGAATGTTATGTCTTGCTTATATATATGTGGTCTGTTTTTTGCCAGTAGACACAGTGAAATAGTATGAGCAGAGACACTCATATTGCATGCAGAGACAGACATGGTAGATTACATGTAACATCCTGGTAATGTGCCTAAGATCACACTGTGAGTCAAGCTTGATTTTAATGGATCTGGGTGAATAATTTGCTTAGTTGATGTGTTTAAAAGTATGGCAAAACTTGTATTTTTGAAGTCAGTTATGCTTTAGGATATGTACAAGTAGGGAATCTTAGGCAGCATGTCTGTTAGGCCTCTTACTTCACAAATAGTCTCTAAGCTGTGCAATCAAGATCCAGGGTGTGCCGTGGAAATGAAAAAGGAATGTTATGTCTTGCTTATATATGTGGTCTGTTTTTTGCCAGTAGAGACAGTGAGATAGCATGAGCAGAGACACTCATATTGCATGCAGAGACAGACATGGTAGATTAAATGTAACATCCTGGTCATGTGCCTAAGATCACACTGTGAGTCAAGCTTGATTTTAAATGTATCTGGGTGAATAATTTGCTTAGTTGATGTGTTTAAAAGTATGGCAAAACTTGTATTTTTGAAGTCAGTTATGCTTTAGGATATGTACAAGTAGGGAATCTTAGGCAGCATGTCTGTTAGGCCTCTTATTTCACAAATAGTCTCTAAGCTGTGCAATCAAGATCCAGGGTGTGCCGTGGAAATGAAAAAGGAATGTTATGTCTTGCTTATATATGTATATATGGTCTGTTTTTTGCCAGTAGAGACAGTGAGATAGTATGAGCAGAGACACTCATATTGCATGCAGAGACAGACATGGTAGATTACATGTAACATCCTGGTCATGTGACATTATTGAAAAATGTGAAAATATAATTCCTTATTTCATACAGACACTCAGTGTGAACCTTGTCAAAAATGTTAAAGCCAAAATTTTTACCATGAAACATTTATCAGAGTGAGATGAGACAGACCCAAACAGACAAATGACACACACAAAGAGAGAGAGATGGGGCAGGCACAGAGTGAGATGATACACAGGCACAGAGTGAAGTGAGACACAGGCTCAGAGTGAGATGAGACACAGACACAGAGTGAGATGAGGCTCAGGCATAGAGTGAGATAAGATGCGTAAAGAGACAAATGACACACACAAAGAGAGAGATGTGACAGGCACACACTGAGATGAGACACAGGCACAGAGTGAGATGAGACACAAGCACAGAGTGAGATGAGACACAGGCACAGAGTGACATAAGACGCAGGCACAGAGTGAGATGGTGCAGGCAGAGAGTAAGATTAATAATGAAACTGTACTGCACTGTTGCTGTGACACAGTTGTTGTGGTATAAACTAACTTATGTTGTAAACTAGTGTTTATATTGTTTACTTATTGTAATTGCTATGTAGTATGTTTGTAGTGGTCTATAATATGTTATTTTTTCTTTACCACAGATTGTAATCATCTATAGAAAGATAAAAGAATATGCAGACGAAGGAAAGACGACAAAAAGAAATATAAACAAGATTTATGGTCCAAGAAAACACAAATACAAGACTCATCCAAAACACAATCTTCAGTGAAAAAAAAATAATGCTCCTGGTAAGCAAACTAAAGACTTTTTAAGGAAGTTAATGAAATGTCAAAAAAAAGATGTTCTTTTAAAGAAAAGTAACCCATCTGTAAATAGAATGAAAAAACTGTGCCCCTCATAAAAAATGTTAGACCTGTAGAAGGAGATGATATTGTCTATAGCAATAGAAGGAGAAATACATTTTTTGACATTCGGAGACGAATGTTTTATAACAGAATAGTTTCAAATTTATTAAAAAATGTAAAGATGTATCAAAAGAAGACTGCTTTTTATAAGAAAAAAAAAGCATAGTGAAGATTGTGAATCAGGCATTTAAGTAAAAAATAAATTGTATGGTTTAGTAAACAATAGAATTTGTACACTAAATAAGGTAATCAATGTGTTCAAATCAAAATGTAAGTGGAAGAGAGTAATTAATCGGACTAATATTTGTGATGTTTTTTCTGGAGAATGGAAGCATAGTTCAAGTTGTGAGCCATTTTTTTAAAGAAGAAAGTTACTTTCAGGATAATGATTTGGTGCATGCAGTTGATACCAGTGGTCGAGCGTATGAATTGAAGGACGGTTGTCCGGTTGAAAAAGAAAAAATTGTGCCTAGAAATACAGAAGAGGTGTTAGCTGATGAAGTTTTAGGGAGATGTCCTAAGGCTCCACTGTATATTTGGAATTGTAGTAGTATTTGTAGTGTGCAACAGGATTCAATTGATTTGTTTCTCAGTTTCTTATGGACATATACTAAGAAAAGTCTAAAACAAAAGATGAAGATTTTGCAAGAGTTAGATCCTTGTAGAGTGAGAGAAAAAACAGGTTTGCATGCGCATTCACTGGCTTGTCTTTCAAGAAAAGTATGTCAGAGTGTCTTTCACCATTTTAGGATGTTAGCAGTGCATCATAATAAAGTGAGGAAATTAGTGAGAAGGTTGTATTATGGAAAAAGTCCAGCACTTAAACTAAAACAGTTAAACAGTGCTCTTTTGCATGGAACTGAATTAGATGTGAAGAATATTTGTGAAGAAATTGAGTTTTGTTACTTTGGTGAAAAAGAGGACAGTGTAGAAACTGATACAGTAATAGAAGGTAATGTGGAAGAGAATGTGGAGATTTCAAGTACAGAAAAATTTGAACATGAAATTACAAAGTTTAAGGTCAATTCAAGTGAAAGGCCTAATTTTTCGTGTGTGTGTTGTCAAAGAACTCATTATACGAATCAGACTAGGTTAGTTGATTTATATGTAAAAAGTGAAATGGAAAATAATAATGAGTGGAAAGATTTTACAACTTATTTGTTGGTAGTAAATTGTTTCGATTTGGGTTCTAATCAATGTATTTGTAAATATTGTTATCATAAATTAAATGAAAACAGAATGCCTGCTAGAGCTGTTCATAATAATATGGAGTTGGTAGACATTCCTTCTGAATTGATGGATTTAAATACCTATGAGTCTATTCTGATTCAATGTGTGCATCCTTTTCAGGCTATTGTTCGCATGGAGCCTAAGACAGGGAAATTGCCTCCTTCAGATTTACAGAGAGGATTAAAGGGAAGAGTTGTTTATTTGCCTCTAGATTTAAAAAAAATATTGATACAATTGGTGTAGAAAAAGTAGAAGAGGAACCTCTGTTTATTCTAGTTAATGGTGGTCCGACAAAGAGTAAAAAAATCTGGCAAGAATCAGTGGATGTTAGGAAAGTCAAAAAGGCAACGTTGTATTTAGTAAAAAATAATCACTACTACAAAAATGTATATGTAGGAGAAGAGGAAACAACTGTAGAAGAGGACAGTGATTTCTCAGCTGGGCAAATTGAAAAAGTTGATGTCTCTAGAAGTGAAGAAATTTATGAACATTATAGTATTCATCCATTGCATTCCAAAGAAGTAATGGGGAATGCTATTGACTTGTTTCAAATGAAAGAAACAAAACGAAGTCCCATTAGTGTATGGAAAGAAAGTTTGGAAGCTCGTTGTTTTCCTCAGTTATTTCCAACAGGTCAAGGTGGACGATATGACGACCGACCTGTTCAAATTCCTGCATCTGAATACCGGACTTTAAGATTATATGCAGAAGATCTAAGGTTTCGTCAATGCATTCCATATTTGTTCCATCTACTGTTTGAGAGTGACTTGTCTGGACTTTCTTATGCAGTGAACCATATACTGAAAAGTGGAGTACATCTACAAAATGTTTCGGCAAGGGACTTTATGGATAAAGTGAAACTGCAAGACAGTGTTTTGGAATCTCAGCTAATTAATCTCATGGCATGCCAGCGTGGTACTAACGAGTATTGGTACCGTCGTCATGGGGAATTGAAATGTATGCTAAGAAACCTAGGAACTCCTACATGGTTCCTCACTCTTAGCTGTGCTGAGCATGCTTGGGAAGACTTACTTCAATTTCTACGAGAGGCAAATAAAAACATTGAAAATATTGAATACAAGACACCTGGAGAACTGTGCTCTTTGGATCCAGTGTATTTCAATCATAGGTTTGAAGCTATAATGTCTTTTATTATAAACAAAAAAAATCCTCCGCTTGGAGAGGTTTTGGATTTCTTTTGGAGAAAGGAGTATCAAGCAAGAGGTGCTCCTCACATACATATGCTGCTATGGATTAAAGATGCACCCAAATTTGGAACAGATTCAGATGAGAAAATGATGAGTTTCATTGAAGAGTATTCTACTTGTGCTGTTCGAAAAGTACAGAAGAAAACAATTTAAGACATCAAGTTTTACGCTTTCAAACCCATCGTTGTGGAAAATACTGTCGTCGAAAATACAAGTCCAAGGACAAGTTCTACACAAAATGTCGTTTTGCATTTCCACGTCCAGTAACATCGAAAGAAAGAGTGAACAATGTTATGTCTTCTCTGCGACATACTGTGAGAAGAAAATCACCGAAAAATACATACAACCTAAGAAGACATGAAGAGTCCAAATACATATATGACTACAACCCAGTCATTTTGTCCATGTGGAATGCTAACATGGATATTCAATATGTTGCTGACAACTCTATTGCTGTGGCTTGATATGTGACGTCTTACATCACAAAATCAGAAAAGACGGAACTGAAGGAAATGTGGGAGGAAATTTCACATGAAAAGAGTCTAAGTAAGAAATTATACAGTTACAGTCTGAAGATGTTGTTGCATCGAGAAATTGGAGCTTATGAATGTTCTGATCGGTTATCATCAGCAAGTCTATTTTCCAAATCTAGAACAATCATTTGGGTGAGTCTAGGTCTTGCTGCAACACGAAACCGAGTTTTGAAATCTGTACAAGAAATTGAGTATTTGGCAGAGAAACAGATATTTTGAAGACAAACATGTTGGATACATACTACCCAAATAGAAATAGTCATCTTGACAACGTTTGTCTGTATGAAGTTCTGCAAACCTATACTTTTAAAAGGAACATCACAGAAGATATCAATAAAGGTGTATATGCTGTAAACGGATATGAAGGCTGTCTGGTGAAACATAGAAAAGGCCATTTGATTAATCATCGAAAATTGAGTTGTGAATCTCCAGACAAAAGGGAATTTTACTATTTAGCTCTTTTGCAACTGTTTTAACCATGGTGTACAGAAGAGGAACTACTTGGAGATTTTCTCAGTTATGAAGATTCTTTCAATGCAACCAAGGATACCATAGAATGTCCTGTTTTTTCAAATTATCTGCAAATGTTGAATGAGGAAATACAGCAAGAAGCTACAATTGCAGCAGAGATTGCTAGAGACAGTGATCAAGACAGTCAGAGTTCTGCTTCATTGAGTCAGGATCCACTAGGAGGACCCATTATCCAAAATGAAGCTGCCACTGCCATGGATGAAGTGGAAAGAGCCATGGAACAACTCAGGAGGATGTAGTTAACTTAGAAGATTTGGAAAAAGAACTAAACGTTGAGCAGAAACAAATATATGACGAAGTCACAGAACAGATTGAGCATGGTTTATGTCATGAGAAAAAAAGTGCTCATGTACGTCATTTATGCCTGTCCGACTGTACGTGAGTGGAGAAGCAGGAACTGGAAAAAGTTTTCTGATTAAAGCAATTGCAACTTATCTGCAGAAAAGAACTGAATCATCGCTGTCTTGTGTTGTTACCGCTCCAACTGGGTTGGCAGCACATAACATTAAAGGGATTACTTTACATCGTTTATTGATGCTGCCAGTAGAGCATGATAATAAATTACAATACTACAAGCTATCTGGAGAAGCTTGTTGTGAAGTTTCCAGAGTCCTGAAGAAAATGAAACTTCCCATCATTGATGAGGTAAGCATGGTATCAAATGTAATGCTTGCTTTTGTGCATTTAAGAATGCAAGAAATTCTTAAAACAGAGTATGATGTGTTATTTGGAGGTAAACACATCATTGTTTTTGGAGATAAACTGCAGCTAACTCCAGTGAAAGGACAACCAGTGTTTAAAATGCTTACGCTTGAAGATACAAGGAAGTGCCTAGGAAGCATTGGAAATGTTAACATATGGTTACATTTCAAATATGCAGAACTGCTTCAAAATATGCGACAGGCAAAGGATGAAGATTATAAAAATATTCTACAAGATGTAAGAATTGGAAAAGTAACTGAGCATGGCAAAAAAGCTTTACATGCACGATTAATTTCAAATTTGTTTCCAAACGAAAACATTCTCCCAGAGAATATTTTTAAGAGAATTCCTGAAAACAAATCTGTAATATGCTTGATGCCAACTCTGCATGAATGTTCAATCTTCAACAACAAAATGTTAAAGTTAGAAAATCAAGAGATTGTGAAACTGGAAGGTATTGATAAAATAGAGCATGAAGGAGCAACTATTATTTTGTCAGAAAAGTTGAAATCAAAATTGGATTCTTTAGAGAAGACAATATCTAAAACTGCTGTTTGGAAAAGAGTCTGTATGCATCTTTAAATTCTCGTATAATTTTACAACGTAATTTACATGTGGAAAGAGGTTTAGTAAATGGAGCAATGGGTCATGTTGTTGATTTTGTGAATTACCGAAATAGAGATGGAATTGAATTTATAAAAATTTAATTTGATGGTATTGAAGAAGTACAACAAATCAGTCGTTGTTCTGCTCGATTTTTGCTTGTGAAGGATTTATATGTCCGCCGAAAACAGTTTCCTGTTTCTTTGGCATATGCGGTGACTATTCATAAATTGCAAGGTTTAAGTGTAGATAGTGCTTTGGTGAATATTGGAAGTTCTGTGTTCAAGGAGGGTATGGCATATGTTGCTTTATCTCGAGTCAGAACTTTATCTGGATTGTACTTGATTGATTTTGATGAGACAAAGATTAATGCACATCTAAATTGTGTGAAAGAATATAATAGGTTAAGAAGAGAGTATGCTCCAAATTTACCTCAATATCCTCTATTGGAAAAGCGTGTGGTAAGCCGAAAAAGAAGAAATTAGAAAAATTGTAGTGAAGTTGTAGCAAAAAGAAAAAAAATAGATGAACCAGTAATTGTAAGCAGAAAGGAAAAGGATTCAGTTAAAGATGTTGTTGGATTTCAGTTTGAAAACAGTTCTGGTGTCAACTGCTATGCTAATGTAGTAGTTAATGTTGTTTTTTTTCTCCAAACTCTACAAGAACAGATTGTTGAAAATCGGGATCAAAGATTTTGTTGTTTGTTGAATTCAGTGTTTGAGAAATGTAGCAGTGATAGAACAGAAATACAAAGTGTTTCTGAAATTCGAAATGTTTTAGACATATGTTCTGGTCTAAATCAATTTTCACAAAATATTCAGCAAGATTGTCAGGAATTTCTAATGTATATGCTTGTTGTATTGCAAGATGAAGGTGTAGATGTAGAAAATCTTTTTGGCCTTTCTTATAAATGGCAGCATGACTGCGACAATTGTTCCTTTTCAAGTACTACTACAATAAACACTGAAAGATTTATATATTTGACTTTACCAGACTGCAAATCAGTGTCTTTTAATAATCTTGTTAGAAGAAGCAAATCAAAACATGGTCTGTACTCAATGTAAATCTGCAATGCTATCAACATTATTTATACAAAGATATGGACAGTATGTAATTTTAATGTCCCAACGATGTAGATCTGATGGAACTAAATTGACAACTTTAATTAAAAATTTTGTGTCTTCTCAATTATCAATTTCAGGAAGAACCTTTACAACTACTGCAATTATTTACCATGGTGGTCCTTCTACAACATCAGGACATTTCACAGCTTATTTAAAATGTCAAAAAGGTTCAAAAAATTGTAATGATACTCAATTGTCTTTCAAACAACGTTTGCCTTCTGACTTACAAAATTCTTACCTAGTGTTCTTACAACCGAAATTTTAGGAAAGGTAATTGGCCTATGAAGATTGGAGCAGTTAATAAAACCTAGTTTCCTGTTCAAAATTACTTTGCGAGTGAGAGTGATCAAAATAATAAAAAACTTGTAGTAGTCATAGAGGTAGTGTAAGTATATCACATAGTGAGTGATGTGAGTATTGTAGGAAGTGTTAACCATAAGTAAGACAGAGGTGGAAATATAACTCTTGTTTCATAATGTAAAAGATGTTGGCGCTTTTCTTTCAGAAACTCTGGTAAATGGAAGATTAAGAATACTATTGAGTAATTTCCAAAGAAAAGGACTTTCCATATACTATTTGGCCTCGTGGAAAAGTACGTGGATCAAAAGTGAGTTAAGATATGTTTTTTTCTAAGTTTTACATTATGAATTGAAACGTTCTATGGGTTTTTTAAACACAATCTTTTTGATTGTGTTTTTTTTTGCCCGCTGTCATATGATGAGTAATATTGAAGTCACTGTTTTAAGTGAAATTCAATATATTCTGAGAACAGCAAAAATAAACCATATAACATGTTGTACAAATTATTTTGTATTTTGTATTATGATATATATATTATTCTCCCCTTGTCTTAAGCTCACTCACCTTTTCCCACCCTCTATCTCTCCTCTTAACTCACCCTCACTGACCTTCTTTCACCCTCCCTCACCCCTGTTCCCTTACTCCACTTCTCTCACTTATCCTCATTCCCCATCCTAAACTGCCCTTCCCCTCACTCTGCTCCCACAGTCACCTTTTCACACTCCCTCTGCTTCACTCCCCTTCCCCTTCTTTCCTTCCTTTACTCCCTCAGTTATTCTCCTTCCCTTACTCAAATTACTCCACTTTACTCACTCCTTCTCTCACTCCCTCTGTCCTGTCTCATCCTCACTCCTCTTCCCTCATTCCCTCTCTGTTACCTTCACTCCCATTGTCCCCTCACTGTGTTACGCCCCTACATTCACCCTTACTCACCTTCCATCCCTCATTGTCATGAATCCACCCTCATTCACTCCTCCTTCCCTGTCACGCACTCCCCTTTCCTTAGACCCCTTTCTTCCTTTAGTTTTCCTAATTCACATTCCTTTAGTATTTTACTCACCTTCACTTCATTTCTCTCACCTTCTCTTCCTCTCTGTCACTGAATGTATCCATCTGATTATCCTCTTAGTAATTTACTCTCCCTGTATTTCTTTTTCACTCTTTCTAACCTTGACCATTCCTTTGTTTTCCTTTCTGGGTCCTTCACTCCTACTTTATCTCTTACTACCCTTTTATGGCTTTTAATCTCCTGCCTTGTCTCATGTATTGTGAAATACATATTGTAAATATTATAACTTACTTTTTTTTCTCTTCCACAGATATTACATTTATTAAAAATTTGGAATTAAGTTTACATTACTTATAAGGTAAATTTGACATACAAAATGTACTTTCTCATCACTCTTTTCCTTAACCTCACTACTCTTCGCTCACCCACCCACACCCCTGTTCCATTACTGCGCTTCCCTCACTTATTCTCAATCGACATGTTTCCTCCCCTTACCCTCACTCACCTCCTACACTCACCTTCTTTCAGATCTCCTGCTTTACTTCCATTCCTCTCTCTTCCCTTCCTTCGCTCCTTCACTCTTTTCCCTTCCCTTACTCTCCTTACTCCACTTCACTAACTCCTTCTCTCACTGCCTCTGTCCTCTTACTTCCTCACTCCCCTTCCCTCACTCTCTTTCTCTTAGCCTTACTCTCTCCATGCCTTCAGTCTCTCACTCCTCTTCTGTCACGCTCACTCCCTATAACTCACCCACAGTCTTTCACTTATCTTTCTTTGCTCCCTCACTCAGTTCCTTTCTGTCACTCTTTCCTTCACTACCTCTATCCTCTCACTTCCTCACTCCCCTTGTCTTACCCTCACTCACTTTTATCCACCCTCTTCCATCCCTCTTTACTCATGCTCTCTGCCGTTCTTTCACACTCCTTCATCCTCATTCCCTTAGTCTGATTCCCTCACTACCCCTCATTCCCTATCTTTATCTCCCTTTCCCTTTACTTTCATCCCCCACTCACCTTCTTTCAGTACCTATGCTTCAGTCCTCTTCCCCTCTATTCTCTTCCTTCGCTCACTCACTCATTCCCCTTCCCTCACACACCTTACTCCACTTTACTCACTCTTTCTCTCACTCCCTCTGTCCTGTCACATCCTCATTCTCCTTCCCTCACTCCCTCTCTCTTAGCTTTACTACCTCCATCCCCTCACTCTCTCACTCCTCTTCTGTCACGCTCACTCTATATAACTTTGGAACACTCCCTCACTTAGCCTTCTATGGTCCCTCACTCAGTCTCCTTCTCTTACTCTTTCCTTCAGTCCCTCTGTCTCCTCACTCCCTCACTCCCCTTGTCTCATGCTCATTTGCCTTTATCCACCCTCTATTACCCCTCTTTACTCACCCTCACTGGCCTTCTCTCATTCTCCTTCTCCCCCGTTTCCTTACTCCACTTCCCTCACTACCTCTCGTTCCCCATTCCTTTACTCCCCTTCCCCTCTCTCCCCTCCACCACTTACCAGCTCTCAGTCACTCGACTTCAGTCCCCTTCCCCTTCTTTCTATCTTTTGCTCCCTCAGTAATTCCCCTTTCCTCAGTTACCTTACTCAACTTCATTCAGTACTTCTCTCACTCCCTCTGTCCTCTCACATCCTCACTCCCCTTCCCTCACTCTCTCACTGTTACTCTCTCCATCCCCTCACTTTGTCACTCCCCCTTCCTTCACACTCACTCCCTTTAACTGACGAAAACTCCCTTATTTATCTTTCTATGCTCCCTCACTTAGTCTTCTTCTTCTCTCACTCCTTCCTTTACTACCTCTATGTCCTCACTCCCTCAATCCCCTTGTCTTACGCTCACACGCCTTTATCCACCCTCTATCACTCTTCTTTCTTCAACGTCACTACTCTTCTCTCACCGTCCCTCACCCCGTTGCCTTACTGCACTTCCCTCACTTATCGTCATTCCCCATGTTCACTCCTCTTCCCCTCCCTCCCCTCCCACACTCATTTTCTTTCAGTCCCCCTTCTTTACTTGCTTTCCCCTCTCTTCCCTTCCGTCTCTCATTCACTCATTCCCCTTCCCTTACTCACCTTACTCCACTTCACTCACTCCTTCTCACATTCTCTCTGTCCTCTCACTTCTTCACTGCTCTCTTCTCACTCCGTCTGTCTTACCCTCACTCCCTCTGTCCCCTCATTCTCACTTCCCTTCAATCACCCTCACTCATCTTCAAACCCTCACTGTCATCAACTCACTCACTCCACCTTCCTTCTTCCTCACTCCACTAGCCTTACTCACACTCCCATTACTTTATCCTCCCTCACCCTCTTTCCCTCAATATCAATCCCCTTTTTTCACCTTGACTCATTTCTTTCCGTCACTCCCTGTCACTCTCCCTCGTTCACTCCACATCAACTCACTCTTGTTTACAACTCACCTTCTCTCACTCCTCTTCTGACACTTGTTCGCTCTGTCACTTTCTCCCCTTCATTCACCCATTTCATTCATTCATTTATTCAGTACACATTTTCAGAAAAAAAGAATTGCAAAATCTGTAAAGAATATAGCTCTTTTGGAGAATTGGAGTTAGTTCTTAAAAGAACTTTTTTTTCTTTTCTTTTAATATTTTTTTTTAACTTTTTCATAACGATTTTATATTTTTTTTGTATTTTTATCAGGGGAACAACAAAACCAGGGATTCCAAAACTGCTCAACAGGAGCTAAAAAAAGGTGAAAAAATTAGGGATGGGGATGGCAGCGGTGTTCCTCTCTCCTAGCAATCAGTTCAATACTCTGCTCCCCATAACAGAGCAGTTCATTGCAGTCCATGCATAGACTTTTGATGCGTGCAAACTGCGACTGCACGTTCGGGATCATTCTTCCACCTTCTCTTCCAGAAGCTGTTGCACCACCAGTCGAGGTGCTGGCCCCATCTCTTGGTGCATTCCGTGCCAGGTCCCTGACACTCTCCCGGGCATAGTTCTGGGGGTGCCTTCCTTGCACATGTCTAATCATGGTGGAGTTCCAAAAACTGTATTTTTTTCTGGGGTCAACACCTGAAAGAGTTGTGTGACATATCTTGCATTCCACCTTTGGAGCATTTACTTTCTTCTCTCCTTCTGGAATGCTGAAAAACTTCCAGATGAAGTGCTCCTTAACTTTTGGTTGAGGAGAGTCCTCATGGAGAAATTCATCAGAGTCACTGCTGCTTGGTGCTCTTGCAGCCATTCTTTCCAAAGAATTGAAGAGGAGAAAAAGGGAACAGGTCTTGCTCTCTCCAAAGTGAAAGAGGTAGTGAAGGAAATGGGTGGGGTTTTCATTAGTTGTAAAAGAAACTGTTAACAACCAATGAAAAGTGTTATTTTAAGGTCACATGACTTGACACGCTTACGCTACGCGCTCCGGAGCGCTTCCGGGGGCGCTTACGCAGCACGTACGTAGGCGCTTCCGGGGGCGCTTACCCGGCATGTACGTAGGCACTTCCGGGGGCGCTTATGCAGCGCGCCTGCATGACATTTTGTTAGATTTTAGGAAATGCGTTTAAAGTTAAAATACGGTTATTTAAAATCAAAAATACTACTTTTATAAGTATGCCACTGAATGTCTTGCATTATTATTTACTTTAAATACATACTTATATATTTTTTCGCACGCGGAAATAGCGCTCTCGCTACGTGTACGGGTGCGTTTACAGGTGCGCGAACCCTGAGCGCTCCGAGGTAAAATGATTTTTAAAAAACCACAGGAAAAATACATTGAAAAATTAATTTTAGGAAAAAAAATTATTAAAAATATAATAATTAATAGTTATAAAAAACAGCTATTAAAAAAACGTAATAATTCACTTTAAAAATCGTAGGTTACAAACTCGGTATAGTAAGGGATTAGCTTTTAAAAAACCTTTGAAATTCACTGAAAAAACCATAGGTTTCACACTCGTTATAGTTAGGAATTAGCATTTAAAAAACCTTTGAAATTCACTGAAAAAACCATAGGTTTCACACCAGTTATAGTTAGCTGAACATTTTACTCATACAAAACCATTGAAATTCCCACGTTATAGTTAGTTGGACTCACGATAACTCGCGTGCCCGCAATCCACTGCTGATGATGTCACATATTACATCATTCATGACATGGTCAGTGACATCAGTGATGACATCACTCATGACATCTCAAATGACATCACTGATGACATCACTGATGACATCTCAAATGACATCACTGATGACATCACTGATGACATCATCCAGTGTCTGTGTGTTTCTGTAAAGTTTAAATATGTTTTACATATTGAAGAATGAGTGGATGTATAAGTGTCTGGATGAAGGATTTAGAAGGTGCGCGACTGACTGTATGAGTGAGTGATTAAATGTGTCTTACTGAATGCATGGGTTAGTGACTAAACTGTCTGAATGTGTGCATCATTATGTCTGTTGTTGTGTAAGCTGCTGCATGTGTTGATCAGTAGTTATATGAGTGGCTATATGGGTTATTGATTGGTTGCCCAAGTATTTGTATGTGAGGCTGAGTGTGTGTGTGGGTGCCTGGGAGGTGTGTGACTCTGTGCATAGATGTGTGAGCAGTTGATTCACTTGGTGTATGAGTTCAAGAGTGCATGTGGAAATAGCTGTATGGGCGATTGACTGTGTGCATGGTTGTGTTGGTGAGTGAATGCATATCTCAGGGCTACATGTCCAAGTAAGTACATATGTAAAACATAGTGCTTGGGAGAGTTGGCATATGTAAATGACTATACATGGTAGCCTGTAATTGCGTAAGTGGCTGTATGGATCAATGTGTACTTGTTTCAGTGATTGTAAAAGAGAGTAAGTATGTGTTAGTATTTGTTTGAATAAGTAAGGTGTTGTGTGTATAACTGTATAGACGAGAAAATGGGAGTGTGATTGATTCTTTGTATGACTGACTAGGTGTGTGAGTAACTCCATGGATGAGTGGCAGTGTGTGAGTGTCTGTATAGGTGTATGAGTGCATATGATAGTGTTGTATTGATGAGTGACTGTGATTTTATGGGTGAATGAGTGGATGTGTGTGCAGACCTAGGAATCAGTGAGTGCGTATGTAGTAACTGGTATTGGTGTGTCAATAGTTTCAAGAATAGTAGTTTGTATTTAACACTAGGAGTATCAAAGGTTAGATTAGAGTGTGAGGAGGTGCATCATATTATCACATGGATGATGTCATCAGTGATGTCATTTGAGATGTCATCAGTGATGTCATCAGTGATGTCATTTGAGATGTCATCAGTGATGTCACTGACCATGTCATGAATGATGTAATATGTGACTTCATCAGCAGTGGATTGCGGGCGAGCGAGTTATAGTGAATCCAACTAACTATAACGTGGGAATTTCAATGGTTTTGTATAAGTAAAATGTAACTATAACTGGTGTGAAACCTATGGTTTTTTCAGTGAATATATATATATATATATATATATATATATATATATATATATATATATATATATATATATATATATATATATATATAACCTACTGGCCATCGCCAGTAGGTAGTTATAGTTAGGATTTTTTTCAATGCAAAATCTCAAAATTCTATTGTGAATAACTTTGGCGCCGGTTGACGAATCTGCCTGAAAATTTCCTCAAATTTGCCTCGCGGAGCTCCGGTCCTTCCTTGAAATTTTGGGGGGATTCGTGAAGCGGGGGCCGAGATAAAAGGGGGGTCCCAAAACGTGTTTTCCCCATGTTAATTTTCATAGGGCGGTCAAACTCACTTTTAGCCCGAACAGCTGAATGGATTTCCACCAAACTTGGCAAAATTGTAGGGACTGGTAGCCCGATGTGCCTTTGCTATGTCTCAAGATATGTGCTCCAGTGGTTTTTGAGTAATTTAGGTTCAAAAATATATATATATCTATGGCAGCGCCCCGGTACGCGCACCGGGGCGCGTACCGGGCGCGCCACGCGACTTGCGTGCGGAAAGCTGATTGGCTCTCGGGTGTCTGTAAACATTCCAAACAGTCCGGAGCGGACGCCATCTTGTGTCTCGGTAGGATCGAGACACAAGAGGTGGCAAAAACAAAGGGGGAATTGACCATAAGGGGGCAGAGTAGACCCCCCCTTGACCCCCTAGGTTTGATGTGGGGGCCATAAAAGGGGAGCGCACCGGGGAGCGTACCATGGGGAAAAAAGAATGACAGACTTTTCAAAAAATTTAGGTTTATTAATTAAATTGTTTTTTTATATATATATACATACACATACATATATATAAATGCATATGCATATATATGCATATATATGTGTATATGTGTGCGCGTAGAGAGAGGTAGAGAGGTAGAGGTCTAGAGGTAGAGAGGTAGAAGTAGAGAGGTAGCGGTAGAGAGGTAGAGACTAGTAGAGAGAGAAGTAGAGAGAGGTAGAGAGGTAGAGAGTAGAGAGTGAGTAATAGAGAGTAGAGAGTGAGCAGTAGAGAGTAGTAGAGAGCAGTAGAGAGAGTAGCAGAGAGTGAGTAGTAGAGTGAATAGCAGAGCGAGTAGTAGAGAGTGAGTAGTAGAGAGTGAGTAGTAGAGAGTAGTAGAGAGTAAGTAGTAGAGTGAGTAGTAGAGAGCAGTAGAGAGTGAGTAGTAGAGAGTAGTAAAGCATGAGTAGTAGAGAGTAGTAGAGAGTGAGTAATAGAGAGTAGTAGAGAGTGAGTAGCAGAGAGAGAGAATAGTAGAGAGTAGTAGAGAGTGAGTAGTAGAGTGAGTAGTAGAGAGTGAGTAGTAGAGAGAGAGTAGTAGAGAGTGAGTAGTAGAAAGTATTAGAGAGTGAGAAGTAGAGAGTGAGTAGTAGAGAGTAGTAGAGAGTGAATAGTAAAGAGTGAGTAGTGGAGAGAGAGTAGTAAAGAGTGAGTAGTAGAGAGTAGTAGAGAGAGAGTAGTAGAGAGTGAGTAGTAGAGAGTACTTTAGAATATTCCAAAGTTTGGCACAGCACCACTTGCACAATAAGTCCAATCAAATCATATCACTTCGACTCCTTATTGAAGCGCTGAATCTTGGTGTATATTCAAATGCTTTTATTTTCCTTAAGTGTATGTACCACAGCCAGCCGAAACGTTTCGTTCTGTACAACAGAACTTCTTCAGGGCGTTCTTATTTCCTTCAAGTTATGTCGGTATCCTGTTGTCATATAACTAGATATTTCTTCCAAATGTTAGACGAGACGTAAGTACATTCTTATTCAAAGTGACTAGGTATCAATTTTACCCACACAGTTCGGGCAGACTTGAGTAATTTATAGCATCCTCAAAGTCAGTCTTTCAAAAATTCCAAAGTATAGGACATGATAATCCAAATCCAAATGTTTCTCAAGAAAAGTCATTTTCAATCGTTCGGAATATCGGTGTTTGGGCAGATATGACCCAGGGACCCCCAGTATGCAAGGGGAATTAGTCCCCCCTCTGCAAACGCGCCAGTGGCCTGCGTTGCAGAGAGGTGTAAAAAGGGGCATAGCCTCCATAGTATGCAAGGGGAATTAGTTCCCCCTCTTTAAACATGCACGGGGGCTGCGTTGAAGAGAGGTGTAAAAAAGGGTGTGGCCTCATTACACCTCTCTGCAATGCAGCCCACTGGCGCATACTGGAGGCTCCTGGTGGGCTAGTTGGCCCCCAGGGACCCCCAGTATGCAAGGGGAATTAGTTCCCCCTCTGCAAACACGGCAGGGGCTGCGTTGCAGAGAGGTGTAACAAGGGGTATAGCCTCATTACACCTCTGCAATGCAGCCCCCTGGCGCATACTGGAGGTTCTAGGTGGGCTAGTTGCCCCCCAGGGGCCCCCAGTATGCAAGGGGAATTAGTTCCCCCTCTTCAAAAATGCAAGGGGGCTGCGTTGCAGGGAGGTGTAAAAAGGGGCGTGGCTTCATTACACCTCTCTGCAATGCAGTCCCCTGGCGCATACTGGAGATTCCTTGTGGGCTTTCAGGCCTTATATAGTTAGGAATTAGCATTTAAAAAACCTATGAAATTCATTGAAAAAACCATAGGTTTCACACCAGTTATAATTAGGAATTAGCATTTAAAAAAACTATTAAATTCACTGAAAAAAAGATAGGTTTTTACACCAGTTATGGTTAGGAATTAGCATTTAAAAAACCTATTAAATTCACTGAAAAAACCAAAGGTTTTACACCAGTTATAGTTAGCTGGAAATTTTACTGACATAAAACCATTGAAACTCCCACGTTATAGTTAGTTGGACTCACTATAACTTGCGCGCCTGCGATGCACTGCTGATGACGTCACATATTACATCACTCATGGCATGGTCAGTGACATCACTCATGACATCACTGATAACACCATCCTTGTGACAGAGTGACAGACCTCCTTTCAGTGTAATGTAACCTTTGAAACACATATTCAAAAATAGAAACTAAAATTTTCAAAAAAATAGAGATACCCATACCAGTTACAACAACCAATTCAGTAATACCACCATCTATATACACATCCACTCATTCACCAACAGCTCTATATAGTCACTCATACATATATTCACTCGCCATATGTAGTGAAACACCTATACATCCTGTTACACACCGACAGTCATCCAAAAGTTACTCACGCACATAATCACACATGCAAATAAACTATTGAACATCCATTTATTTGCATATACAGCTATACACACACTACCACCTTACTTCTAAGGAAACTTACACATACTTACTCTCTTAAACAATCACTTATAGAAGCACATACTTATTTAAACAAGAACTCTTTCAATCTCTCACTCTCACATATACTCACTTATATACATCAATACTAACATATACTAGATTAAAACCTATGTAGTTACTGATAAAGACACTAGTGAGACAGTCATTCACTCACTAACACACACATATACACATTCATCCACCCATACAGTCCTGCACATATGCTGTCTTCAAAACACATACAAACAGTGAGTCAGTCATTGATGCATCTATGTGCTAAGTAACAACCCCACCAAACCCTACAGACACTCATACTGATACTAAAAAAAACATCTAATAACCCATATACACACACATGTAGCTACTCACCAACCCATGCAGCCACTCATACACAAAGTGAAACACTGATACAAACATTTAAATATTTAAACAATACTCGCTAATATATGTATTCACTAAGATACACTTAATAAGCCAGTTAACCAATCAATTATTTTTTTTAAACATCCATTAAGACACTTATTTAAACATTTATTCTTCCATCGACCTTTACATATACATATATAAAGCATATTTATTTTTCAGAAAGACACACACTCACTGGATGGTGTCATCAGTGATGTCATGAGCGATGTCACTGACCATGTCATGAGTGATGTAATATGTGACGTCATCAGCAGTGCATTGCAGGCGCGCAAGTTATAGTGAGTCCAACTAACTATAACATGGGAATTTCAATGGTTTTATGTCAGTAAAATTTCCAGCTAACTATAACTGGTGTCAAACCTATGGTTTTTTCAGCAAGAGCTCGCCTCCTCCACAACTTCACCACGGACTTGCACTGAGACGAGGTAGACCCAATTTAGTGCTTCTTTTAGTTTATTTAAAAAATGTGCGACCACTTCATCACAACGCGTTTCGGCAGATCCCTGCCTTGATCACATGACAACAGTGTCGTGAGACACACCTCTTTTTAAAGTGACTGTGTTTCAATAGACATGGAAGACATACTTCAACATTCATTTATAATTCTTGATCATTGTTGTTTCAAAATTGAAAATTAGATTTAAATACATGTAAAATACACATAAAATCCATCTCCTGTGTCCTATAGTTGCTTCAAATGCATTTATGGACAGGTCTAGCTGTGAATGTAAAATATATTATTTCATTAGTCACTGCTAGTTACAATACAGTTTATCTTGATTTTCAACTAGTATTTTAACCCCTAAACATATCAACTGTGAAATGTTATTAACCTCCATGTCTAACAAACTTAATGCTAATGTGTATCCCCAGAACCCTTAAAATTAATACCTAACCGTGTTACTAAAGAAAATCTTTACCTAAAAGTGAATTGATAGTGCCAGACATGTGACACCCAAAGTAGTTAATTTATCTTAAACTTATATCTAGAGCATCTATACAACCAATAGCTAATTATCCACAAAAAGATGTTTTTCTCAAAGATAGTTTTCCATTGGGCTTAATCAAATGAAACATTTTCCAACATCCATAGAATGATTCCCACAATTAATTAGACTAGTATTCAATCAAGGTACTAATTAATTCATTCATTTAGCTGTTAAAATCAATAAAAAACCATCATTGTAAAAAACCTACGTTATATAGAAAAATAGTACATCTTTATGAATAAAATTCCGATAATATATACAAAACTATTTAAATATTTACAAAATCCAATTTCATGAATATTTAATCTTTTACATTGAGTAATGATGAGATTTTTTAGGAACAGATTAGTGCAGTCAAACATTAATGTTTTTCAAATATATATATATATATGTACATGTATATACAAAAATATACACCTATACACATATAAACATAACCACATTATCTTGCAATTACTGTAAGCAATCCCCAAAGTGTCTGACTGAATTTCATTGGAGGCCGTTATTCCAGGTACGTATACAGATCCTCACTCATATTCAACCCCTTTGGCTGCTTGGTATCCAACATTAATTTGTAGTGAGTCTCTAGCCGACGTAACATTCCCTCCCTGTCCCCACCTCTTCTCTGTACTCGGACAGTGTCAGTCAAGATATCTTTATTCGGCTTATTTAAAAACCATACAAAGAGAAGAACAATAAAATACATTTCATATGACATAATTCATAATACACATGATATAGAAATTTAACAACAATTTTAAGATTTATAATAAACAGTTAGAAAAGGTTGTTTGACATAAATAACTAATCTTGACAGACAGCTTTCGCCCTTGAGGCGGCTACCAGGAATTTAGCAACGCAAAAGGTAATGTGGGGGTTAGGTAGTAGTTGTAAGAAGAGCAAAGCCGGTCTCACCTGGGTGAAGCCGGCTTCCTTAAGAATTGGCAACAAGAATTTTTTCCTTGGCTCTAAATATAACCCACAAAACATTACAAAATGCATTGTATCTTGCACTGAGAACTGGTCACAGCTACAGGGCGGGGCTAGTTCTGGCTTCTGCCAATTATTAAAAGAGCCTAAATAAAAATGCAGCAAATTAAATCTAAATTTAGTTAAAAGAAACATGTGGAAGGGGAGTGTAACGAAACCAAGATATGGCGCGAGTGATGGCGAACTAACCAACAGGCAATGATCCCTCACTGCCGGCTTTGCCAGTTCACGTTCTTCACGGCATATTTCCTTCCTTCCCATGAAGGACTTTTTGACAAAGTCGAGATCTTGAATCCTAATAATCTCCGGGGAGGTAAAAAGCTCCGGACGGCCTAAGTCAGCAAAAGCCCTGGCCAAATAGGCCAGCCAAGGAATCTTGTTAGATTTATCGAGGGACAGGACATCGGTCATAATCTTATGGTTTAATGGGAGTTCTTCATTCATCCATATTTTTAACCAAAGAATCAAAGGGGCCATGCTCAACTTATCTGAGAGAAACTGAAGGCCAACTTCTTTATGTATAGAATACGTTGGGGTCGACTGGGGTACAGAGAGTAGGGCTCTGATTAATCCATTCTCCGCTCTCTGAATTGGATCCACATTTACATGTCCCCACAGTGCGGAACCATATAATGCAATGGCCACAGATTTGCTATTGTAGATTTTTAAAATGGCTTCCATAGGCCTGACCCCAAGCCTACCAGCAAAACTCAGGAGTGCTGAGGATGATCGTATGACGGCCAACCTCTTAGCTCTAACCTGTGGACCCCAGGACCCTTTCTGGTCAAACAGTATGCCTAGATAAGGAAATGTGGATACCCTAGAGACCAGGTCCCCCCTGCAAATTAATGTTTTGTTTCTCTTCCTGCGACACTCTAGGCCCACCACCATTGTGTGTGACTTGGTTACGTTTATTTTAAGATCTAGTTGCTCCATAAACGCACCGAAAGCATTCAATAGGCGCTGGAGGCCAACTCCCGTACGGGCGATCAGCACGGCGTCATCCGCGTATAGGAGCGCCGGGATCTTTGTTGCTCCTACACGCGGGACGTCGGCTTCCTGCCCCTCTAGGTACACACCCAGGCCATTGATGTAGATGGTAAAGAGTAAGGGGGCCAAAATGCAGCCCTGCCGCACGCCCCTTAATGATCTAAAGAGAGCAGTGCACCTGCCCTCGTTCGTCACACGTACACTTGAGAAGAGTTCTTGGTGCAGGGAGGCCATAAAGGTGACCAATGCCTCATCAATACCTATCTCCAGCAGAATGGACCACAACTTAGTCCTGTTGACCAAGTCAAATGCCGAGGAGAGGTCCATGAATGCAAGATACAAAGACCCCTCCTTAGCTATAGTGTATTTGGAAATGAGCAGATGTAAATTGATGCACTGTTCGATAGTCCCCTTTTTTTCCCTGAATCCATATTGGATTTCGGACAATCCACCACAGCCCTCAACATTCTCCCTCAGCCTGGATAAAAGAACTCTACCTAAGATTTTTACTGAAGAATCCAGAAGGGATATAGGCCTGTAACAGCCTGGATCATCCCGCTGACCTTTTTTGAAAATGGGAACTATAGTAGAGGTGTTCCATGATGCAGGTACAGGATTACCGTTAACTGCATTAAACACATTTGCCAAAACTTCGGCCCACAGTTTTGGGGAGTACATAAAAAAGTCGGCAGGCACACCGTCAGGGCCAGGTGCCTTGTGCTTTATAGTGGACATTATGGCTTTCTCCACCTCATCTCGGTTAAAGTTGATGGAGCGGGTGGCTGATCTTGTCAACAAGGCATCTTTAGTTACGTCAGCCGTGTCCCCATAAACATTTTTAAAGTGAGATAACCACCTTTCATCAGGAATAACGCAGTCCGTGATATCGTTATTGTCATCTGAAAAGAAGGGCTGTTTAATAATCTCCCAGAATTTTTTGCTATCCTTCAGGACTGCCGCCGAAAGGAGGCCCTCCCATGCTTCTTGTTTAATGGTGTCCTTTCGTTTTTTTATTGCTAATTTGTAAATTTTCCTGAGTCTGGTAATCTCATCTTTTACCCTTGGGGTACTTTTTAGGGCTGCCAGTAATGATCTATGTGCTTTTGAGCATGCTGAATCGAACCAGCGCTTATTTCCTGGAATTCCTTTTTTAGTCTTTACCAAAAGGTCCTGTGACACCTGCCCACATATGACCTCAAAAGCCTCTACAATTTCTTGACCCTGTGCACAAGGGTTGTTACAGACCTCGACCTGCTCCTTAATCTTTAAGAAGTTTTCTGCATAGAATTTTTCCGGAACCACCTTTGCCCACTTCATGCGTCTTCCTTGATCAGTAGTCCTCAGGGGGTGGGCGGTTACTTTCAATGGGGATGGTCCTATGTTGCCTCCCCATGCCACTTCTAACTCTACCGGGTTATGGTCACTGAAATGTGATTGTGTAGTGTGATAGACATTGACCCGGCTAAGAGTGCCTAAGGATACAAATATATAATCGATAATTGTACCATGAGGGATACCAGTGAAGGTTGGCAGTCTAATGCCACCATCTGGTTCATAGAGGTCAAAGTTGGCGAGAAAATCTTCCAGCTCCTCTCCCTCAGTGGTATGTTCAAAATGAGGTCCCTCAGGTCCATAGTCCCCTTCAGGGCTACTCCCCCTGCAATTTATATTGCACGGATGAATATTAAAATCACCTAATAAAATGTAGTCTGTATCAAGCGTATTGTTCTGACTGACCGAATTTAAAATACTATCCATATCAGTAATATTACGGCCTCTATGGTCACTATTCCCTGAATTATAGAAATTTATAAAAATAGTCCTACTAATGTTTTTAATCACTCTTTCGACCATCAGGATATTAGGGGAGTCGGTGTTAATCTGCCTGCAGCTACCCTTTAGATCTAGAGAGAACAGAAATAAAAGGCCTCCCTTAGCCCTCCCAGTGCGACTGTGGACAGCTGCTTTGGTAAAACTAATAAACCCATCCCGCCACAAATTGTCAGAAGTGTCCCAAGTTTCCTGAAGGGCAATAATGTGGTGGCCTAGGACAAAGCTTGACCAGGATTTATCCTGACGCTTACCATTTAGCCCTGCTATGTTCCAGCTTATTAATCTACAGGAATCCATGGATGTCTTAGTTACTGGGCACCGGACCGATGTTACTTTGGGCTCTCGCGGTGTTTGAGTTGCTTCATTAAATCCTACATCTAGTGGACTATGTAGATTAGCACTACCCCGGTCCGGGATCGGGCTATGGTCGGGCAAATATGACGTGGGTATGGGATGATCATTCGAAATAGTATTATGGCCTTCATACACTGACTGGGGATAGGATTCATTGGGATCTAGGCCATTGATGCGTGGACTGGTCTGATCCAATTGTTGGACTATGGCCTCTTTCCCCTGGTTTGTAGCCTCTATATGTCAGTCGCAGTCGTTTAGGCCCGACAAAACTCCATATCTGTTTCCCATTCCCAATCCCCAGTCAAAGGGAGTGGGCACCTGGCCCCATCCATTTGCTGCTGGATTCCACATAGGCTGGGGAGTATTAGGTCGTGTAAAAAATTGTTCATTCCCCTGCCTAGTCATAAACCCATTGCCCTGGCCTCTATTATCATAACCTGGAGTGTTTGAACCCCACCTATTTATATTGGGCCAAAGTAGACCTGGTGTTCTGGCCGTTGGCCCGTTCGGAAAGTTATGTTGCCCTAACCCGCGACTAGTCATGGGGTGAAAGTAATCATTGTTAAATCTGGGTCTAGTTTCCCCTCCCCAGTGAGCAATTCTAACATTCCTTCTAGGCCTGGAGATGTTGGAGGAGGTCGCCATCTGAGTCTCAGTATAAAAGAATTTCAGGGTGAGGGGAATTATGGAACCAGTTCTACGTTGGGGTGGGAGGATATTAGCAAGAATGTTAGGGAGTACTTCTGCGCTAGCAAAATTTAGTAAGACGCAGTCCCCTTTAAACTTCTTAGTCTTATTCCCAATCCATGGTACCCTCCTTGCCATGACAATTTCCCCCGCTAGCTGGTCAGCTCCCTAGTCTGTCATGCGCATATTGTTGGTGAGCCAATATAAAGCTTTGTCCTTTAGTCCTTGGGCGGATTCTTTTTGCTCCTGAGATAAAACAGGGACATTCGCCAATACCAGGACTAATGGTGAGGCTTCCAAAATAAATTGGGAAGAATCATCCCCTAAATGTAGTGGGGTTGGTGCCATGGGTTGTGACGTGGGGGCTCTCTTATTACATCCTGGGTGGGCACAGGTGATGGTAATTGGCCTTCCGGGATGGACTGTTGTTGAGTTTCCATAGGACCTGTATCAACACCCAGGTCTTCCTCCATGGTGACTACAGGTTTAATAACTTCAATGGCTAAATTCTCCAAGTCATTAACCAACTTGCTTTGCAGCCCTCCCATCTTTTTTATTTCTGATGTTAATTTATCTATCTTCCCGATAAGTGGCTTAATAATGGTCTTGATTTTAATATCTATCATGTCTGAAATCCTATTAAATAGATCATCATCGATGGTTTGTCTGAGCTCATCAGCGTCTTCGCGCTCCACATTTTTCCCTTTATGTCTAGGGGGTGAGGCAATCTTTTTCCTTCCTAGCTGTTTTCCCCCCCGTTTGGCTTGAGCTTTTCTACAATTTCTCACAGGTCGCGTAACAGGCGATGAAGATGAGGGAATTTCTGCAACGATGTTTTGCTGTTGCTCAGAGTCAGACACCACATTTGTTGACTGATCAGCTAACAGATCGGAGTTTCCGTCATCTATTTCCAAATTTAATAAATTAGTGTCGGGTATATGAATTGTAGGATCAGGTAATGGTGTACCAGATGTTTGTACGCTAGGGTCAGGGCTCAATGGGAGCAGAATTGGTGATTGGCTCAAACCTAAGGATTCCCTTCTGTCATTATTTATTTTTTTGACCACTTGTACTAAGAAGGAATCTAAGGTTTTGAGTGGTTCTGGGGTGACAGAAGCCGATTTTTTAGACATGTTTACAGAGAGTAAGAATAGTATCAAGGATCAAAAACTACACAAGCGAATGATAAAGGGTAATGAGGACAGGCCACAGGTCTAGCAGGACAAAAGGTAAAACAGTATCATACAACATAAACGATTTATAAATTCTGTAAATTCAAGATCCTGAAGCGATTACAAGGAAATGCTAGGGTTCAAATATGGGGTAGTCTCGAAAGTAGCCTAAGTTCAGTCCCAGTTGATCTCGAGTGAATCACCTACAAGGCAAGATCATTCGACAAAAATCTATTAAAGACCATATATACAGAATCTAGTCCTATTCTATAGCATTAACCCCCCCTACTAGACCTTGTTCCTGGGCGATTCAGTAAGGGCTCAAAGACCCTACTGACCCCCGTCTGGTAACCAGGAGAAGAATGGAGGGTGCAGAATAGGTAGTGAACCAGGCAGCACTGTTCGATAGCAGACAATGTCAGGAGACCGCAAAGGTTATCTCATAAAACACAGTACCTTAGCTAATCCGTAGTAAAAGATGTTAGGGAGTGGGCCCAGCCCGGCCTCCCTCGGCCCCTGACGGCCACAGACGGTCCCGCCCTTGTCCCGGGCTTCTCCCGGCGTCCTCCCGCGCGCTCCCGCGCTGCGGGAATGGCACTACCCTTATATAGCTGTATGATTGGTCGCTGAGGGGGCGGGGCCGGCAGGGAGAGCAGCCCAGCTGGACACGGGCGCGCGGGGACTCCTGGTCCTTGGAGTCCACCGCTCAAGCTCGCAGCCCTGCTGGTCTGTTTGAAGCAAGGCCCTTGCAGATATTGACTGACCGCTGCAGACTGCGAAGCGGGACCCGCGAAGCGGGTCCGGCGAGGAGGGGCGGCTGCAGCAGGCTAACTCGGCGTTCAGAAAAGTGCTCCGGTCCGCTGGTCCTTGCGGGGTTTGGGCGTCGTTTGTCAGGTAAGGCAATCCACTGAATGTCCTGGAGAACGCTGCTTTAACCGGAAGGTGAGGGCGGGGCCGGCAGGGAGAGCAGCCCAGCTAGACACGGGCGCGCGGGGACTCCTGGTCCTTGGAGTCCACCGCTCAAGCTCGCAGCCCTGCCGGTCTGTTTGAAGCAAGGCCCTTGCAGATATTGATTGACCGCTGCAGACCGCGAAGCGGGACCCGCGAAGCGGGTCCGGCGAGGAGGGGCGGCTGCAGCAGGCTAACTCGGCGTTCAGAAAAGTGCTCCGGTCCGCTGGTCCTTGCGGGGTTTGGGCGTCGTTTGTCAGGTAAGGCAATCCTCGGACAGTGTCTATTAGATAATATCTCAGCTCCTTAGGTCTGCCCCCATGTATTTCATGGAAATGCCGTGCTACAGGGTAGTTGGGATCATTGTTATTGATCGCCCTAATGTGCTGCAAAACACTCTTGTGGCCTGGTAGCTTTGTTCTACCTATGTATTTTAGGTTGCAATTGCACTCTAAGACGTAGACCACATATTCACTTTTTCATGTTAAGTGATATTGTATAGTCTGGGGTTTTAAACTAAAGGCTGTCATATATGATGTTTTATTGACACCAAACGAACATGCCTTACAGCTGGGGCATTTGTAAAATCCCTTGCGAGCCAATGACCATCCTGTGTTGTCCTTGTATTCAGGGCTGCTTTTTATCAGAATATCTGCCATAGACGTCGCCTTCCTGTAATTTATTGCAGGATATTCAGGGAGACATTCACCAATTACTGGATCATCTTTGACTATGTGCCAGTTACGCTGTACTATTTTACGCAATTCCCTATGTTGTCGGCTATAGGTCAGAATGAGTCTGGGCAAGTCCTCCGGTATCTGTACCCCTCCCTTGTTTGTATCTAAGGTGGTACCTACTATCCCCAGAAGGTCTTCCCTGGACTGCAATCTGGACTTTGTAATTGCTGTATCAATTGTTTTTGCACTATAGCCTCGATCCAGGAATCTGATCCTACTTTCCTGTTGGTGTTTATACAGTTCTCCCTCATCACTGCATATTCTACGCAACCTCAGCATCTCCCCGTAAGGGATGCTGTGAATAAGGTGTGTGGGGTGTGCACTAGTTGCATGCAGCAGAGTATTTCCTGCTGTTTCCTTTCTATATAATGTGGTATTGATTTGATTACTCTCTATGTTGACTTGCACATCCAAAAAGGAGACCTGACTGTTACTGATGTGGGATGTGAACTTCAAGTTTACATCATTATTGTTAATGCATTCAATAAATGTCTCTGCCTCCTCTAGTGTACCCTTCCAGAGAATTATCAGGTCATCAATATATCTTAGCCAGGATACTATTTTATCCTTGTATGTGTTGCTGTATTGCCTTTTGAGGACCAGGTCCTCCCACCAGCCCATAAATAAACAGGCATAGCTGGGGGAGAAGCTGGCCCCCATGGCAACCCCTTGAACCTGACGAAACATCTGCTTATTAAAGAGAAAGAAATTATGCTCTAAACAAAAGATTAGCATATCCATGAGCATTTTGTTATGCATTGTGAATTCAATTGTCCTTTTCGCAAGAAAATATTCCACAGATCTTAGACCATCTGAGTTTCTGATACACGTGTAAAATGACGAGACGTCAAGAGTTATTAGGTAGTAGCCATTTTGCCACTGAACTTTGCCAATTTTAAATAAAAAATCTCCAGTGTCTCTTACGAAGGATTCCAACTTTCGCACGTGATCCTGCAGAAAAAAATCAATATATTTGGACACATTTTCGAGTGGGCCGTCACATGCTGTAATGATAGGCCGACCTGGCGGTTTTTCTTTGTCCTTATGAATCTTCGGTATGAAGTAAATTACCGGCGTTCTTGGATATTCTTTCTTTAAATATTTAAATTCCTCCATATTCAGAAGTCCAAGACTTTTCCATGCCCGTAATTTACTACACAAATAATCCTGCATATGTTTATAGTTGATGGGAGAGCTGTGGTGGTAACATTGAATATCACTAAGCTGATTATTTGCTTCAATTAGATATTCCGAAAGAGGCCACAACACTAGGGGATCCATTAGGATGTCGGGCGGGGGCACCTCCACGGTGGTGGCGGGTCGGAAAAACAGCATTTACCGCCCGCGAGCAGCGGAACTCAAGTCCGCAACATTAGGATAGGTAAACACAGGTAATTTCCCGTCCGCCGCGGAGCGCCGCGCACCGCCATCAAAGTGCGCCCGCCACAGCGCCGGAGGGAGCCAATCGAGACCCTCCGCCGTGCCCGATGACGTCCGCCCCACCCAACAAATCAGGATGGCGCAAACAAGCAGACGCACCTCAGTGGACACACCGCACAGCTGAAGGAGGCGGAAAGTCGACAGCGGAGTACGAGCACCGAGACCCGACATGAACCCCATGGACCCAGCCCTCCATATGCATCCGGTAAGGTACCTGCTGCAACACTATCGCCAGATGGGCCGCCGCGGACGCCGCCGCAGGTACGCCACTACACATATGCACCACACAACACACATGCCGACACAGGGCCCAAGCACCACACAGGCAACCTGCTAGGGGGCACCCACACATCACCCACCTCACAACAAGGCACCCCACAGCATTCGGAACACACAACGTCCGCCAACCAGCAGCGACGTCACGGTCACGTCACCGCCGCGGTCAACACATGCACACCATGCAGAAGGCAGGGCCACACCAAGGCATGGGCAGGGCACAAACATCACAGGGACAGACCACCCACAACCACACTGCACCCCACCCAAGCTACTCACAGGCCAGGTGCTCATCCCGTGCACCCCCATGCACACTAACAAGCACTGTAACAACAAGCACAATACACACACACAGCAACACACAACACACAGCCAGGGACACAGGCACTGCAGGATTGGCTGACAAGGAACACACAACACCAGTGCACTCCCACAGCCCACACAATTGCATACAACCATCCACACAGGGCAAGACAAAACAAACAACAGGCATACAACTCCTGGCTGACACATGTGTGTCTCACACTATACAGGGGCACACATGCATACACTACAAACTTACACCCTGCACACTGCACATCTCTGCTACACCCAACACCACACATGACATGTAAGCCATGCCACCAGGACTAATGTTCAACACAAGATGACTATACACATACACGCCTGGGCATACAGAAAGGAAAACACTCACATACCTCATGACATCACAGCCAGCAACAAACCCACTGAACCGCAGCACACCCTGTGCTGCCAGTGTCCCCCAACATGACCTGTGAACAGTGTATGCAACAATAGCAAATCACCAACAAGAGAACTGCAGTCTTGTAAAATAGCCATCACAGAGTACAACATCAGTAGTGCCAGAATGGACTGAAGACCCTGTCACCCCTGTTTACAAATCAGATGGCTACAAAGAGCCTTGCAATGTAGAAATGATAAATAGAGCATGGTACACAGTCAAGCTAATGCAAACAAGAAAATTACTTTAATCAGCAAGGAGACTGAGAAAACACACACCAGAAGTATCTGTATTTATTCACAAATTGCACAGATGTGGAAATACAATATTAGTAGACAAAAGCAAGCCACAAAATCATGTACAAATGGCAGAGACTATGCACAAGTGAAACACAAACAAGAAGGCCAGAGTCCATGGCAGGGGATACAGCAAGTACATGAGAGGCTGCACAGGGGAGAGTACAGCACATCAGAGCAGCAGGCCCAGAGTCCATGGCAGGGGAGACAGCAAGTACATGACAGGCTGCGCAGGGGAGAGTACAGCACATCAGAGCAACAGGCCCAGAGTCCATGGCAGTGGAGAGTACAGCACATCAGAGCAACAGGCCCAGAGTCCATGGCAGGGGAGACAGCAAGTACATGAGAGGCTGCACAGGGGAGAGTACAGCACATCAGAGCAACAGGCCCAGAGTCCATGGCAGGGGAGAGTACAGCACATCAGAGCAACAGGCCCAGAGTCCATGGCAGGGGAGACAGCAAGTACATGAGAGGCTGCACAGGGGAGAGTACAGCACATCAGAGCAACAGGCTCAGAGTCCACTGCAGGGGAGAGTACATCACTTCATAGCAACAGGCCCAGAGTCCATGGCAGGGGAGAGTACAGCACATCAGAAAAACAGGCCCAGAGTCCATGGCAGGGGAGAGTACAGCACATCAGAGCAACAGGCCCAGTGTCCATGGCAGGGGAGAGTACAGCACATCAGAGCAACAGGCCCAGAGCCCATGGCAGGGGAGACAGCAAGTACATGAGAGGCTGCACAGGGGAGAGTACAGCACATCAGAGCCACAGGCCCAGAGTCCATGGCAGGGGAGAGTACAGCACATCAGAGCAACAGGCCCAGAGTCCACGGCAGGGGAGAGTACAGCACATCAGAGCAACAGGCCCAGAGCCATGGCAGGGGAGAGTACAGCACATCAGAGCAACAGGGCCAGCAACACACACAGGTCACAAACAATGGTCTTCACTAGCACACTTGTGTGGGGCACAGGCGCATGAGTGTGTTGACAACTCACTCCTGGCTGTCATGCGGACTGGGACCTGGCTGTGTTTTGTGGACAGCAGGCCCACTTGACTGGGCTGAAAGAGGCCCATGTGAAGTGGTAATAACAGAGGGCCTGCAAGGTGGAGGGCTGTGTGGACCAGGTGGCACAGTGGCACATGGAGGTGGAGTCATGCACACCCCTGACACAGTGTGGGTGGGAGAGGTTGGAAGGGTGCCCTTCCACTTTTTTGGTACATGAAATGGCTTCCCCTGTCTTGGGGTTGATGGGAAGTGGTGATGGCACAATAGGCACACACACCAACTGTCCCACATCAGGGGCAGACACTGGCACTCCCTCTGATGATGTGCTTGATCCTGCAGAACGCTTTGGCTGGCTACGCCTCCGGGCCACCTTACCCTCTCCGGAAGGTGTACCCCCTACAGTGCCCACCTTCCCACTTCCCCCATGGGTGGTGCCTACAGTGCCCTCCTGTCCCTTCTTGCCATGGCTGGTCACAACACTGCCCCCCTTTCCCTTGATCACTGGCCTGGACCCAACACTGCCCTCCTTTCCCTTGATCACTGGCCTGGACCCGACACTGCCCTCCTTTCCCTTGATCACTGGCCTGGACCCAACACTGCCCTCCTTTCCCTTAATCACTGGGCTGGTCACAACAGGGCTCCCCTCTGCCTCAATGACTGGGCTGCTCACCACAGGGCTCTCTTCTGCCTCAATGACTGGGTTGCTCACAACAGGGCTCTCCTCTGCCTCAATGACTGGGCTGCTCACAACAGGGCTCTCCTCCACCTTCCTCGATGTACTGTGTTTTGGGGTTGATGTGGCGGGTGGTTGTGTCCCTCTGCTCCCCCCAGGTGAACTCATAACATGCCACACATCCTCTTTGGGCATAGGAGACTCAATTACTGGAGATGCCTCTGCATCAAATGAGCCTGATGCCTGCCACAATGATCTCCTGGCATTGCTCTTCTGTGACTTTTCCTTGTCCGTGCATATTGGGGGGACCCTGCTCTTCTTTGGGGATGGAGTCTGTGGACGTGATTGTTTTGTCTGGGACTGACGTGTGCTCCTAGTGTTGTATCTTGTAGGTGATGTAGGTGCCAAGTGGTGACTGTGATCTGATGTGGCCACTGAATGGCTGGTCGTCACAGGCACATGAGCTTCAATGGGAGCATGTGCCTGTTGGAGGGCTGACGTGACTGTGGCTGACAATGCCTGGACTGTACGGTGTAGCCCACCCACGTCAGAGTGTATGCCCTCCATGAATGCAATCACCTGGCCTAATTTGTTTTCGTGCGCACTGAAGGCATTGAGCAGGGCGGTCTGGCCCACGCAAATTTGGCGCAGGACCTCGATGCACTCTGCACTGAGGGCAGCAGGGGGGACAGGTGCAGGGGCAGCAGTGCCATGTGTGAATGTCACTCTTCCCCTCTTAGTAACACGGATATGGCCAGCACCAGAGGAAGTGGATGGGAGGCTGGACACTGGCCGCTGGTTGTCAGATGCAGCAGCAGACTCCCCATCCCCTGTGCCTGCTAACATGGATGCATCACCGCTGGCATCAGATGAAGTGGTACTCTGTCTCTCAGCCACAGATTCCTCCTGCATACTCCTGTCACCCTCAGAAGCGCTGTTTTGCTCACTGTCACTTGGCTCAGTCTCACTAGGCTCCGCTGCCGCTGTCGTGCTGGTCTCGCCACCACTTGTCTCCGGATCATGTTCCGCCGTGGTGTCTTGCGATTCTGCATTAGTGAGAGAAACAGGGTCGTGTAAGTGTCATCATCTGGTCACACGATTACAGATCAATGCAGCACTGTACAGGCCTTGGGCTACATGGTAATCATCACACCCTGCAATCACTATGCAGCTACACAACACATAGTCCACAACAGTGCCTGTCATGCAGACAAACTGCCTGGAGTGAGGCATGTCGATGCCAAACAGCACAACACCCTGCCAGTGGATGGAGTGCCCACACCCCACATAGACCTGCCCCATGGACATGATGTGGCCACAACACTCATCACCACTGACAGCCATATATTGAACCAGAGGGGACCATATACACCTGTACTCACTACACATGCCACAATGCCAACCAGGCCACAGCAAGCACCATGTGCCAATCTGTGTTCACATTGTCGTCGGATGTGTGGGCCTCAAACATAATGGTGCATGCAAAGTAACAGAAATGGAGTCACTCTCATGAAGTGGACACTGCAGTTCGGCACAATATGGACTCCCCACGCCATCCCAATGAAGAGTGACCATGTGGCCACAATAAACCTGTCACGGATTGAGGACTGCAGGCAGGAGCAGCGCAGTAAGGCCATGGTGGGCCAATGCCTCATACAGGCACACATCACAGTCGCCACTCACATCACACATCACAGCATGGCAACACACGCACATCACATGTGTCACCGCTGCCACAGGCCCTGTACACACGCATCCACTCCCAGACACACTATCCCTCCCCAGATACTCACCATCTCTGTCTTGCAGCTGATGCCCCTTCAGACGTGCGGCCAGGTCTGGATTGGTCACTGTTAGTATGCGTCCCATCTGCGGAGTCATGGTTCGCGGTGCCAAACGCCCTGTGCGTGGTAGTATCATCAAGGTCATCTCTGCCACTTGCTTAGCCTGCCGGCTGATGTCGTCCCACCTCTTGTGACAGTGTGTGTGTCGTCTGTTTGATACCCCCAGGGCTCACACCTTTGCTGCTATGGCCCTCCACAAGGCCTTACGTTGGTGTGCCTTGAGCTGCAGGTATGAGAGTTAAGAAGGGCAAAAGAACATTTATGAAATGTGAAAAGTCAGCATCTATCAGTACAGCAGCCAGACACTGACTCAGGACTCACAGTAACCTCCCTCCCTCCCTAACTGGGGGTACCCTCACGAGGGCACTCAGCTTGACATAAACATTAGTGAATGCATGCACACATTGTGGTTCCTAGTCCCAATGACATTCACACATATGCATGATGCCTCAACACAAAAGCATCGGCAGCAGTGTGTAAATCAGTAATTGTAGAGGGCACTGATGGGGCATATCTAATATTCAGTGTGCAGCTACTGTAGCAGGTGAGTCTGTTGATGTACATCGTTTGTCAGTGCTGCCACTGAACCTACTCTGTGGGTCACACTGACTCTGACTACAGGGGCACCCACAAATTTCCTCACAAGCATTCACTGTCCTGCCATCTAAAAGGACAACAGCCGTTGGTTCTGTATGGGCGACAATGTAACACACCCCACTCACACATACACACAGTACAGGGCTAGGAAAGAGTTACATGGCAACACACACACTCCCTCGAGGTGGAGACAGCTTGTCTATCAGTGTCTGTCATCACCCCACATCCCCAATCATATAATGCAGCATCACCACTACACGTCTCACACCACCCTGCCCTACAGCTCCCTTCATGGTGACTTACCACAACATTGGGCCCACCGAACAACCGTGGGTACTGTGACAGCACCTCGTCCACAAGGATATCAAGCTCCTCACTCGTGAATGGACTGGCACGGATCTTATCTATTCTTGACATCCCTGTGGATATGGCTGACCTGCCGGAAGTGAGTTGTGAGGGCTCCGATACAGCAGGCTCTTGGGATAGCAGCAGGACAGGGTCCCAGGCAGCAGGCTCTTGGGGCAGCAGCAGGACAGGGTCCCAGGCAGCAGGCTCTGTGAGCAGTGGAAATGTGAGGCTCACACCCACAGATTTATAGCCCCCTGGGGTCATATGGAAGATCAAAAGCTGCTACAATTGGTTGTCCGGGTCTGCATTGTTCAAAGTCAACCAATGACCGCCTCCGCGGTAGCGGAGCACACCTTCCGCGATTTTCAAATATGCATCATGCCACCGCCATCATCGCTGCCATTGGCCGCATGCAATGCTCCAAGGCTGTGACGCACCGAGGGTGCCCGGGAAGCGCTACCGCGATGGTGCATCATTCAAAAGCATCCAATGACCGCCTCCGCGGTAGCGGAGCACACCTTTCGCGATTTTCAAATATGCATCATGCCACCGCCATCATCGCTGCCATTGGCCGCATGCAATGCTCCAAGGCTGTGACGCACCGAGGGTGCCCGGGAAGCGCTACCGCGATGGTGCATCATTCAAAAGCATCCAATGACCGCCTCCGCGGTAGCGTTGCACACCTTCCGCGATTTTCAAATATGCATCATGCCACCACCATCATCGCTGCCATTGGCAGCATGCAATGCCCCATGGCGGGGATGCAGGGCCGGGGCCCGGCGGTAGGTACCGCGACTCATGCGGCGGAGCATACCCACCGCCATATACACATGTCCTCATGCCAATAGCTACCTTGTCTGGGGTGATGGTGGTGCAGGGGTCACACCGCCGGGGCCCGGCGGTAGGTACTCCCATTTTCATACCCATTGGTGTGTATGTCAATCAAGGACACTGTATCAGCACCCTGCAGCAACATGGAGAAGGGGACATCATTGTACACACGATGCCACACAGCCATGTCACCCACAGGTGGACGCACGTTCAGTGTGAGTGACTTTGGCCTGTGGTTCAGACATTTTAGTGACACATTTGATGGCTGATGATGATTGACAGACTTCAGCTTTTGTAAATCATGCCATTACGTAGAATGAGTTGATGGTCAATGCAGACCTTGACCTGGCTGGTGGCACCGCATTGTATCGGACCAGACTTCTGCTATTACAACTGCTCATGCAGACAACCGGAAGTGTTCCTGCTACTGTGATCATTGTGTTGATGAATGTGTACTGACTTTACATGATGCCTTGAGGTGTGGTAGGTACAGCAGATGTGTATGATAGACATTGTAAGTCACAATACCTTGGCGGGTCTTGCTGCACCATGTCTGCACATGTGAATTGTTAATCCATTATATCCGCATTCACAGTCCCAGATGTGTGTTTGCCACTTGTGCATTGTCACTGGAGAGGCGTGCCGTCTGTGTGTAGCTATTGGCCAGCCATGTAACCTGAAGTGCCATGCATCTCTCTGGCACTCGTTGTTTTCCCATGACTTTATTGGTATTTTGTGCTATGCCCATCTCATGATGCTTGTCACTGACATTTTCATTTCACTCCTCAACTAGGAGGAGGCCGGATCTCCTACGTCAACTAACAGTGCTGGAGGACATGGCGAATGAGGCAATCATCAGGAAATTCAGGCTGGACAGACCAACATTGAAGATCTTGTGTGATCTATTGGAGCCCCACCTGCTGCCTCGCCGTCACTATCCTACGGCATTCACACCCACCTACAAGGTGATGGCAGCACTCCACTTTTTTGCAACTGGTTCCTTCCAGGAGACCATGGCTAATGCTGGGGGGATGTCGCAGCCCATGTTCAGCATGGTGCTGCGGGATGTTCTTGCGGCCATGATGCTATATCGCAATTGCTACATACATTTCCCCAGGGGACGTGAATTGGCTGCTGTGAAAGGTGACTTCTATCCCCTAGGGCGCATCCCACATGTAGTTGGCGCAATCGATTGCACCCATGTGGGTCTGTTGCCACAGCTGGCGACGGAGCACATTTATCAGAACCGAAAACACTACCACTCCATGAATATGCAAGTGGTGTACCTTGCGGAAATGACCATATCACATGTGTGTGCAAAGTATCCAGGTTCGGCACATGATTCGTACATCATGAGGAACAGCATGGTGCGACGGATGATGGAGAATCTGCATCCCGAACGTGCCTGGATTGTGGGTGAGTATCACTACTTCTATGGCATGCTGTGTGTCACTTGCTGCACTCTGGCTGCACAACATTGCCATGGTCTGATAATTTTTTGGTCCCATTTTCTTGGAAAACCTGCACAGAGGCACAATGGGCAGCATTACCTCGTACTTTAGAAAGGGCTTGGCCCAAGTTATCCCTGGAAAGGCTGACTTTAGCACTTGAACAAACTGCCCCTATAATGGAATCAGATCCATTGGTTGCAGATATAAGCTTTCGTAATTGGCTGGACAACTCTCTGGATGCGGTACTACCTCTTAAAACAGTCACAAAGAAAAGTAGTACTTTTAAATCTCCATGGTACACTCCTGAGCTTAGAGACCTCAGAAAAATCTGCAAAAAACTGGAACGCAGATGGAGGAAAGACTGGGCGGTTAATAATAAATCGGCCTACCGATCTGCCCTGAGACTCTATAAAACCTCCCTGAAAAAAGCACAGGTGGCTTTTTTTGAGAATAAAATTTATCTGTCATCCAACTCCTCGAGAGAAACTTTTAAAATAGTTAAACAACTACTTAAGGTTCCTTCTCCAGTCAGCACCCTGGAATGCACTGAAGAAAGATGCAATCAATTAGCGGGCTTCTTTTATTCTAAGATATTAAGAATCCTTGACAGTCTACCGCAGAACGTCTCTGTTTCCTATAACGATATGGACCCGGCCCCTTCTTCTGGCCCCCGGCTGGACTCCTTTAGTTGCATTACCAGGGATGATTTCTGTAAAGCTTTATCTTCCCTGAAAAGTGGTTCTCCGTCTGATCCTGCGCCCATGTATATCCTTAAGCGGATCGCAGGCACAATCGCCCCATTGGCAACAGAGCTTTTAAATGCATCTTTTTCCTGTGGGGTTGTGCCACCTAGCTGGAAACAGGCCAGGGTCAAAACCCTTTTAAAAAAGCCGGGGCTTGATCCCTCAGACCTGGCCAATTTCCGCCCGATTTCGCTGCTGCCCGGCCTTGGCAAAATTGCAGAAAAAATGGTCAATCAGCAGCTTTCCGGGTTCCTTGAAAATAACCTGCTGCTGAGCAACTCCCAAACGGGCTTCCGTGCGGGGCAAGGCACCGATACAGCCCTGATAGTGGTGGCGGAGGAGGCAAGGTGTATCTTAGATTCAGGAGGATCCGCATGTGTGATCCTCCTGGACCTAAGTGCAGCTTTTGATATGGTGGACCACGAAATTCTAACTCACCGTCTCGCCAGACTGGGCGTAACAGGAATGGCCCTGAAATGGCTGGCATCCTTTTTGAATAACCGCTCTTTTAGAATCTGGGAAGGGGGTGTACTGTCTAAATCTACCCCCCTCCAGCGTGGAGTCCCTCAGGGCTCTTCTTTGAGCCCTACTTTGTTTAATATATATGTGGCCCCACTGGAGGAGGTGGTGGCTCTCTTTGGGATCAAAACAGTCACCTACGCGGACGACACCCAACTAGTCGTCTCGCTAACCCAACAAGAGGGATGTCTGGATAACCTCTCCGCCTGCCTTGCCGGAATATTCGCCTGGATGTCTCGTTCGCGGCTCAAACTTAATGGAGCAAAAACGGAGATCATGCTCCTGGGTCATCATTGTACATCTCTCCCCAAAGCTGTCTGGCCCCCCTGCGTGGGTGAGTTGCCCTTACTGAAAGAAAAAATTAAAAGCTTAGGGGTGTGGTTTGAGCCCGACTTAACTTTTAAGACGCAGGCACAGAAAGTTGCAGGCATTTGTTTCGGCCTATTACGATCAGTACGGAAAGTTCTCCCTCTCCTGCCTCCCCAGTCTAGGACACTGCTGATTCAGGGGTTAGTATTATCCAGATTGGATTATGGTAACGCCCTGTTTTTAGCAGCTCCTGAAGCTACCCTCAACATCTTACAACGGGTGCAGAATGCTGCAGCCAGGATGCTGGCGGTGCCTCAAGAAGATCTTCGGCTAGACCGGTCTTGAGAGCACTTCACTTGCTGCCAATACGCGAACGAGTCATCTTTAAATCACTATGCATCACCCATATGGCGCTTCAGGGTAAAGGTCCTCCTGTCCTCAGGAGCCTGATCTGCCCCTATAAATCATCTCGGGCTCTTCGGTCGGACTTCGGAAACCTAGCCAAGGTTCCCAGAGTCAGGAAGGTACGTACAGGGGGTCACCGCTTTTCTGTAAATGCTGCAAAAAACTGGAACTCTCTCCCCAGTCGGATCCATACAGAACCCTGCTATCTCAAGTATGAAAGGCCCTTAAAACATTTCTTTTCCCCAAGGACACCTAATTATCGGTACTCTCTTCAGTTTGTTCTTTGTTCTATTTTGCTAGCGCTAGGACGCTCTTGGGCAGCCATGCGCTTTATAAATCAAATTTCATTTCATTCATTAAAAATCAAATTTCATTTCATGTGTGATTGTCATTCACAGGTGACTCAGCATATCCCAGTCGCCCATGGCTGTTGTGCCCACTCCGGAATCCCCAGACACCAGCAGACATCCGCTACAATGAGGCCCATGGCAGGACACGGCGGTTGATCGAGCGGACTTTCGGCCTGCTGAAGTGAAGGTTCAGGTGCCTTGACAGGACCGGAGTACTATTATACAGAACAAGGGAACCCAAAGGAAATTTAGACAGGGACCTTGGGCAATTTCATTTTATAGAGAACAGTGGTCCCTATTCAGGGAGAATACAGTGTGATAGATAACCATACACTAGAATAGAATGTATGTCTTTTGTCCAGCCGGACAAGAATTTATTTTCTTAATATTTTTCAAAAGTAATATCAAATAAAACATTCAGATGACAAGTGGGCACAGCCGTGACCCACAGAACACAAGACAGAACAACGAACACAGAATTGGCCAAAAGGCAAGCCAAAATGGGTCTGTACACTTGTACTCAGTGTAGACAGACACAAATTAATCATTTAACACCGTTGCACAATGTGTTATAGCTTGAGTCTGGTGCATAGGGTGTTTGGGTGTCGACGACATTTCGATGCCAACATTAAATATAGGGCATCATCTTCAGGACAAACAAATAATGCATTGCTGTCTTGATAATAATGTATCACACCTTTTTTACAATTCTTTACATACAAAAAAGGAAGAAGGGGGAGAAAAAAATGGAAAGGAAGAATTTTAACCACATATGACAACAATATACTAGGCATGTTTTCAGCATAACGTTTGTGACTTAGGTGCTTGGATTTGCGTGATCAGTGTGGACTGAATTTCATGCAGAAGTGGTGACATTTCTCTGGTTTATACTGAGTGAGGATTGAAATTCGTGTCGCAGTGACGACGTTAAAAAGGAGTTGGTTGAAGTGATGCTGATTTATGGTGCTTAGTGCAGCTTCGTCATGACAGTGTGAATTATTGCAGTGATTCAACGGAGAAAAGACAAGTGATTATGATAAAAACCAGTCGGCATATTAAAAAACGACAAAACGGCGCAGTGCCTGATCATGAGCAAGGTGTTCCCAGTGAGTCAGGAGGAACAGAAACGGCGTGGTGCGAGAGTGAAACAAATATTCTCGTGGGTGAACCCAGAGGGCAATGGGGAAATTACCTAAGGTGGCAGAGAATCAACGGTTCACTATAGGCGCGAGGGCGCTCAGCATCTGGACTTTGGGGGTTGCTGGCACCAGCAGGTTCTAAATTAACAAGAAGCAGAAGTGGAGGTTTCTAAGTTTAAGAAGGGGTGGAGTTGACACAGGAATTGAGTGTAAAACAGAATAAATTAATTACCAATTCTGTTTGCTTAATGGCAGAAAGTCCTGTTGGGTGCTGTGTGCCAGCTGTAGGAAAATGCACGATCGCATTACCTGGAAGCAGAGAGGGGTAAACATGGGTTAGGCGTGAACCCGCCACGTTAAAGAGGTGGTGTCCAAGGAATCTGGCAATGCTACTTACTTCAGTGAGTGTGGGTAGTATAGCCGCATCTGCTTCGGAGTTTCAATGGAGACTGCCGGTTTGCCGAGGCAGAGCTGGTTAAGGCATACTATCGGTAGAAAGCGAAGAGGGACTGGTTAGGGCACACTATCGGCAGAAAGCGAAGAGGGACTATGGGGTTACAAGGGAGCTGAAAGGATGGGAAGGAGTCGGCCATTTTAATGTGGTGTGGGTTGCCCAGGAAAGGTGCAGAGTAAGTGACTTAAAATGTGATTACACGAGCACGTACATGCAGAGTGGCACAGTTTGTGACTTGAATACATGTTACAAGAGACATCTTTATAAAAGGGAGGTCCAGTCTTCAAGGCGATTGAGGCCACTGTGTATGCTGTAGTTCAATAAGGTGTTCTATATGGACCACCTTGAGACATCATGTATCCTAGACACGTCTAACCCTTTCGACACAGGAATCTCCTTATGAAAACGGTATATAGACGACATTTTTCTATTGTGGAGTGACTCCCTAGAGAGCCTCACACAATTCCATCATTGGCTAAATAATAACAGCGAAGGCCTGAACTACACACTTAGTACTAGTAAAGAATCACTTTCCTTCTTGGACTTAGTGATAAAACACACAGAAGGCCGCTTGACCACGAGTCTCCATCGCAAACCCACTGAGCGGAACACTTTATTGAACTACAGCAGCCATCACCCTCGTGCACTCAAAGATTCACTCCCCTTCTCCCAGTTCCTGCGCTTAAGGCGGAATTGCTATTTTAAGGAAGACTATTTCAGTGAGGCCAAGACACTAAGCCATAAGCTCAGAGCCAGAGGTTATCCACGGAAATTGGTGCGCCATTCGTTCAAACGCGCTTGGTATTGCCCTAGGGAAACCCTCCTAGAACCCAAACCTAAGAAAATGCAGGAACGCCTAATTTGTGTCACCACATTTTCACCAGCATCACATGCAATCAAAAAGAGTATAGTCAAACACTGGCCTGTGCTAAATGCTGGCCAACTGAATCTTGAGCGCCCACTGTTCGCCTTTAAACGGGCAAAAAACATTAAAGATCATCTAGTCCGGGCAGCCCTGCCCGAAACCCCCCAAAAAACAACTATCAACGATGCATGGGGGTTACCGACTCTTACAGGTCATGTGAAATGTGGTAGCTGCATATGTTGCGATTACACTGTTGAAGGCAAAACCTTTGAGCACGGAGCAATTAAATTTGAGAGAAAATATTTCTCTAACTGCAATTCAGCAAATGTTGTGTATGCAATTTTCTGTCGCTGCAAAATGATCTACGTAGGCCAGACAAGCCAGAAAATCAAGCTTAGGATCGGACAGCATTGCAGCAGAATCCGGTGTAAAACGGCGAAAGCACCCCTAGTGGAGCACTTTACGGACAATGGACATACTGAGAATGATCTCAAATGGACAATTATCACAGTGATCAAACCACCCCCGAGAGGGGCAGACACTTCACAATTACTCAACAAGGAAGAGCTCCATTGGATTCTGAGAACCAATAGCATCCACAGTGGCCTCAATCGCCTTGAAGACTGGACCTCCCTTTTATAAAGATGTCTCTTGTAACATGTATTCAAGTCACAAACTGTGCCACTCTGCATGTACGTGCTCGTGTAATCACATTTTAAGTCACTTACTCTGCACCTTTCCTGGGCAACCCACACCACCTTAAAATGGCCGCCTCCTTCCCATCCTTTCAGCTCCCTTGTAACCCCATAGTCTCTCTTCGCTTTCTGCCGATAGTGTGCCCTAACCAGTCCCTCTTCGCTTTCTACCGATAGTATGCCTTAACCAGCTCTGCCTCGGCAAACCGGCAGTCTCCATTGAAACTCCGAAGCATATGCGGCGATACTGCCCACACTCACTGAAGTAGCATTGCCAGATTCCTTGGACACCACCTTTTTAACGTGGCGTGTTCACGCCTAACCCATGTTTACCCCTCTCTGCTTCCAGGTAATGCGATCGTGCATTTTCCTACAGCTGGCACACAGCACCCAACAGGACTTTCTGCCATTAAGCAAACAGAATTGGTAATTAATGTATTCTGTTTTACACTCAATTCCCGTGTCAACTCCACCCCTTCTTAAACTTAGAAACCTCCACTTCTGCTTTTTGTTCATTTAGATCCAGCTGGTGCCAGCAACCCCCAAAGTCCAGATGCTGAGCGCCCTCGCACCTATAGTGAACCGTAGATTCTCTGCCACCTCAGGTAATTTCCCCATTGCCCTCTGGGTTCACCCACGAGAATATTTGTTTCACTCTCGCACCGCGCCGTTTCTGTTCCTCCTGACTCACTGGGAACACCTTGCTCATCATCAGGCACTGCGCCGTTTCGTCGTTTTTAATATGCCGACTGGTTTTTATCATACTCACTTGTCTTTTCTCCGTTGAATCACAGCAATAATTCACGATGTCATGACGAAGCTGCACTAAGCACCATAAATCAGCATCACTTCAACCAACTCCTTTTTAACGTCGTCACTGCGACACAAATTTCAATCCTCACTCAGTATACACCAGAGAAATGTCACCACTTCTGCATGAAATTCAGTCCACACTGATCACGCAAATCCAAGCACCTAAGTCACAAACTTATGCTGAAAACATGCCTAGTATATTGTTGTCATATGTGGTTAAAATTCTTCCTTTCCATTTTTTTCTCCCCCTTCCTCCTTTTTTGTATGTAAAGAAATGTAAAAAAGGTGTGATACATTATTATTAAGACAGCAATGCATTATTTGTTTGTCCTGAAGATGATGCCCTATATTTAATGTTGGCATCGAAACGTCGCCGACACCCAAACACCCTAAGCACCAGACTCAAGCTATACCACATTGGGCAACGGTGTTAAATGATTAATTTGTGTCTGTCTATACGGAGTACAAGCCTTTTGGCCAATTCTGTGTTCGTTGTTCTGTCTTGTGTTCTGTGGGTCACGGCTGTGCCCACTTGTCATCTGAGTGTTGTATTTGATACTACTTTTGAAAAATATTATGAAAATAAATTCTTGTCCTGCTGGACAAAAGACATACATTCTATTCTAGTGTATGGTTATCTATCACACTGTATTCTCCCTGAATAGGGACCACTGTTCTCTATAACATTGACAGGACCGGAGGCGCACTGGCATACTCGCCTGGGAAGGTGTGCAAGATCTTTGTGGCATACTGTATGCTGCACAACCACCTGGCCATCCACAGGGGTGTCCCCCTGCTCCTGGACGATGGTGATGTACCAGGGCCACCACCTGCTGAGGGACCTCAATCCAGTGATGAGGACAGTGGAGAGGAGGAAGGAGTTGACCTGCGCCAACAGCTCATTGAACGCTACTTCACTTGAAGGTGGCTGACGAGGTACAACTTGTACATTGTCTGGTGTTGTTGCTCTTGTTATGAATGGCTATGCGCGGATGTAACCGATAGGCACATGTTGTGTCACCCATGTGTGTTATTTGTGAAATTGACGTTCAGTGCCGAGATGTATATTGGACTGTATTTGTGCACATCTGCTAGACATTGTGTAATATGCCTGTGATGTCTTGGATATTTTTAGTGCTGTGATCTGTGTGTTGCCACAATGAGACCAGTGACTGTTGTACTGTTGTGTCTCCCTAGGTGCTACAGAGGGTTCCTGTCCTGCATACTGTACATCATTTGTACATATCATGGACATTATCAACAATGTAAATACTGGACTAGATAAATCACTACACAAAATCTTGTGCTTCAGGTATTTTATTTTGCGAGTGGACATGTGATTGGTGCAGTGATATTTACATAAAGGTTTGGAATGAGCAGTGAGTTGACAGTCCTGTTCAATGAGATGCTAGAGTAGACACCACATGGATGTGGTGACCCAGTCCAACAGAGAGGTGCCATTGCCAGGGCAATGTGGGGAAAGATAGTCCAAACATTGAATGCAGTTGGGAGGAGGGTTGTCTTCACGGCTGGCTCCGTGACTGGCGTGTGGTAGGTGCTTTGCCTCCAGAGACTCCCAGGCTTTTCTTCGGACGCCCCCTAGATCTTTTGGGCGGTGGGGGGCCTGCTGAAGTGTCCAGCGGCGTCAGGGGACTCGTCCCTCTCTGTTGGCGCAGGGGAGGATGGTGCACTCTCATCCTGCGGTGCAACAGAAGGGGACGGAGGTGGTGGTTGGGACACAGGCCTGTCCCTCTGCAACGCCACTTGCTGGCCCATGAGGTCCACCATCTATCCCAGGCGGTTATCGATGGACCTCATCAGCAGGATGAGCTCCCTCAAAAGTTCATCAGACCGGCCACTTTGTCCCTGGACCTCTTGGTAGGCTTCCACCACTCTGGTGAAGTGGTCCAGGGATGGTGTCCACTCCTCCCGAGGTCTGGTGGTGACCCTGGCCCTCCCACATGCTCTGCTGCCACGGACCTCTTCCCTCGCCACTGGGGGGCCAGGCACTCTATCCCTGCCCTCCACAGCTGTTGGCGTGGGATGGTCATCCCTAGGGACAGGGAGGGTGCTGCTGGTGGTACTGGTGGTACTGGTGGTGTTGGTGGCAGTGGCGGTGGTGGCTGTGGTGGTTGTGGTGGTAGAGGCCGTGCCTGCAGGGGTCTTCTGCATTGTAGTGGCAGCAGAAGTGGTGGTGGTGGTGAGGATGGGGGCCTGGGACCTCTGGGTCTGTGGCACACCAGATGTGCCGGGCTGGAGCTCATCATCCAAACTGTCCTGGGAGTCCACATCTGAGAGTCCATGTGCCGGGGGTGGAGACTGGCTCTGCTGGTCATTGGTGTTGTCCTCAGCAGTGAGTTCTTCGTCACCTGTGGAGTAGATGGGGAGTGGTCAGTGTTTGTGTCATCTGCGTATCATCATCTGTCTGTACACTACTTACATATGCATTCATCAGTAGTACTAATAATGGCAACACCGTGTAACATTTCATAGTGCTAAGGGACATCATGGAGTCATACATGGTGATTGTCAATGCTTTGGGTTCTATTGTTGTAGGTTTTCTGGATGCAGGTCACACACACACACTTCATGCGGATTTACTGTAGATACGTGCCTGTTAGGTGACTGTGCAGGATGCAATGGCTGACACATGCTCCTGGGTGGGGGAGGCCTGCATGCTGCTGGGGTGTGGGACAGGGGGAATGGTGGGAGTAGTGATACAGGCCTCCCACACCACAAAAAAGCTCCAATGCAAGATGGCTACCAACCTGTAAGTCTGTTTGTTAAACTGTGCAATGCTTGAGACATGCTCCTGGGTGGGGGAGGCCTCCATGCTGCTTGGGTGTGGGACAGGGGGAATGGTGGGAGTAGCGATACAGGCATCCCACCCCACAAAAAAGCTCCAATGCAAGATGGCTACCAACCTGTAAGTCTGTTTGTTAAACTGTGCAATGGCTGAGACATGCTCCTGGGTGGGGGAGGCCTCCATGCTGCTGGGGTGTGGGACAGGGGGAATGGTGGGAGTTGTAGTGCAGGCCTCCCTCCCTCCCTCCCTCCCACACACACCCTCTCAGTGAAGATGTCAACCAACCTGTAAGTCTGATTGTTAAACTGTGCAATGGCTGACACATGCTCCTGGGTGGGGGAGGCCTCCATGCTGCTGGGGTGTGGGACAGGGGGAATGGTGGGAGTAGTGGTACAGGCCTCCCACCCCACAAAAAACTCCAATGCAAGATGGCTACCAACCTGTAAGTCTGTTTGTTAAACTGTCCAATGGCTGAGACATGCTCCTGGGTGGGGGAGGCCTCCATGCTGCTGGGGTGTGGGACAGGGGGAATGGTGGGAGTAGTGATACAGGCCTCCCACCCCACAAAAAAAGCTGCAATGCAAGATGGCTACCAACCTGTAAGTCTGTTTGTTAAACTGTGCAATGGCTGACACATGCTCCTGGGTGGGGAGGCCTCCATGCTGCTGGGGTGTGGGACATGGGGAATGGTGAGAGTTGTAGTGCAGGCCTCCCTCCCTCCCTCCCTCCCACACACACCCTCTCAGTGAAGATGGCTACCAACCTGTAAGTCTGTTTGTTAAACTGTGCAATGGCTGACACATGCTCCTGGGTGGGGGAGGCCTCCATGCTGCTGGGGTGTGGGACAGGGGGAATGGTGGGAGTAGTGGTACAGGCCTCCCACCCCACAAAAAACTCCAATGCAAGATGGCTACCAACCTGTAAGTCTGTTTGTTAAACTGTCCAATGGCTGAGACATGCTCCTGGGTGGGGGAGGCCTCCATGCTGCTGGGGTGTGGGACAGGGGGAATGGTGGGAGTAGTGATACAGGCCTCCCACCCCACAAAAAAAGCTGCAATGCAAGATGGCTACCAACCTGTAAGTCTGTTTGTTAAACTGTGCAATGGCTGACACATGCTCCTGGGTGGGGAGGCCTCCATGCTGCTGGGGTGTGGGACATGGGGAATGGTGAGAGTTGTAGTGCAGGCCTCCCTCCCTCCCTCCCTCCCACACACACCCTCTCAGTGAAGATGGCTACCAACCTGTAAGTCTGTTTGTTAAACTGTGCATTGGCTGAGACATGCTCCTGGGTGGGGGAGGCCTCCATGCTGCTGGGGTGTGGGACAGGGGGAATGGTGGGAGTAGTGATACAGGCCTCCCACCCCACAAAAAAGCTCCAATGCAAGATGGCTACCAAAATGTAAGTCTATTTGTTAAACTGTGCAATGGCTGAGACATGCTCCTGGGTGGGGGGGGGGGCTCCATGCTGCTGGGGTGTGGGACAGGGGCTATGGTGGGAGCTGTTGTACAGACCTCCCTCCCCCATACAGGCCTCCTCAGCAGGATGGCTGGCTACATGTTTGGTGGGGATGGACAGTGTGATGGTGTTTGTGTATTGCAAGGTAGTCAAAGTCAAAGTCAAAAGAAACTTTATTTCGATTGAATTAACAATCATAAAAGTACATTAGAGACAAATATTTACAACAATTTATAAAAAGTTTTAATTTGTACATTATTGACTGATGAATACATGACACTATGAATCAATGCGTTAAGAAATCGTTAAAAATCGCCTATACAGTATCGCTTTGTACAAGGATGAGATAGCAAGTTATTCACACAAACAGAATAGAGTCTTATGGTGCAGTAACCAATAGTTGGGAATGAATTTTCAAGCATGCTTTAAGACAGCAAGCTACAGATTTGGCAGCAAACGGGGTGTCTAGGTACTGAAGTGCCAAAAGAGCAGGTCTGCATCTTCTCAGACCTAATTGTCGGAGAAGTGGGACCAACCAGCGTTTACGCGGGGTCTTATAAAAGCTGCAAAAAAAGGTTACATGCAAGGTAGACTGGCGAGTACATCCATCACAGGGACAGCTAGCTAATTCATGTGACCAATCAGAGGGCTCACGAAGTGAAACAAGACGATAAAATAAATCAAACCGAAATCTAGTTAAAACATATCTATCATAATTTGCCAGGTAAAAAGACAGATAAGGTTGGATGCCGTAGGAGGATTGTATCGTCATTAAATGAATGTTTGACTGTTTGCCAATTTCGGAACACATACGTAGGTCTCTTAAATGGGCGACACACAGATTCTTCAGAGTTTTTCTTGGTATAGCCATTAATGAGACAGGGTCAGTGAAAAATGCTGGACAATTCAGATCATTCAAGAATTTGAAAACATATAATAGCCAGGGAATCTTTTTCCAATAGGTCAATGTAAGACAATCAGTTATTAATGACCTAGTAAGGAGACATTGCTCCTGAGTCCATATACGATGCCAAAGGAGAATCGGTTGGTAACTAATGATGTCAGTAAGGTACTCCCAACCGAGCTCCATATGGGTACCGTAAGTAGAAGCGCTTCGGGGAAGGGCTAATATATATTTCAAAAAATCGTTTTCGATTATTTGAAGCTCGTTAGCGGGCGTGTAGCCCCATACACCCGCTCCATAGGTGGCCACACTCATACATTTAGCTTGGTAAATTTTCAGAATTACGGCAGGGGCAGGCTTGCCCAGCTTCCTTGAAAACGAAGTCAGCGCCGATGTTGTGCGCTGAAACTGCAGTTTCTTGCTGGAAGTGGCAGGTTTCCAGGACAGATGGTTATCAATAAGAATCCCTAGATATGGATATGTTTTAGCATTTTCTAACCTAGTCTTTTCAATAAAAAGAGGTTTGCATTTCTGAGCTTTCTTGCCAGTATATATAACAAAAGTCTTGGACTTATTTACTTTAAGTCCAAGAGAGAGCATGTATTGGCAGTACTTGTCCAGTTGAATCTGGAGCTGATTAGGTGTCCTTGCTAAAATTACAGAATCGTCAGCATATAGTAATGCAGGGATTGGCCGGGTGTTTATGCAGGGGAGGTCTTTGTTATCTACCAGCATCGCTTGCTCCAACCCATTTGTATAGATGTTAAATAAGAATGGAGCAAGGACGCACCCCTGTCTAACGCCTTTTGCAATGCCAAATGATTCCGAAAGCTCTCCATTAATGCCATACCTCACACATGCTTTTGCATCTGAGTATAGCTCTCGGAGAAATTTCAGGAGTGCAGGATCTACGCCCAGGTTACTCAAGATCTCCCACAACTTGGAATGAATTACGCAGTCAAATGCGGAACTCAAGTCCACATAGACCAGATAGAGATTACCGCCTTTGGCCCAGGCATATTTGCCCATGAGCAAAGTCAGATTTAGGGCCTGTTCAACAGTACCCAATCCCTCCTGGAAACCGAACTGTAAGTCGGTTATGATCTTATTCTCTGTGGCCCAGTCCCGGAGACGTTCCAGAATTAGTCTTCCGGCGACCTTGCCCAGAGAATCCAAGAGGGAAATGGGTCTGTAGCAGGCTGGGTTATCGCGTTCTCCCTTTTTGAATATGGGTAGAAGCACAGAAGTGGACGAAGAATCAATAAGGCCAATCTGAGAAGCTGCGGACATAACTTGCGTAACGATTGGGGACCATAGGTCTAAGTTACTCACAAAGATGTCAAGTGGGACACCATCAGGGCCGGGGGCTTTACCGGTCTTTGAGGAAGTCAAAGCAGCAGTCACCTCCACAAGATCGAAGTGGAGGTCAATGGGATAAATATTATCGCTTGTAGAGGCTGCCTCCCCAAATCTGGAAGTCTCAGTTGTTAAAGTGGGGTCCCCGAAAATCTGTGAGTTGAGCTACCCATTTTTCAGCGGGTACTGCCACATCTAGATGGCGAACAGCAGTCACATCAGCTAAAAAGGGGGCCTTAACTGTTCGCCAAAACAAGGAGCTGTCCTTATTTAATGTGCTCTGGTGCAATTGGGCCCAAAGGTTGTTTTTTATTTCCCGTTTGCGGGTTTTTTGAGCCAACTTGTAATTTCTTCTTAGAGAGGCTATTAAAGGCATGTCCCTGACTTGATTATGTAGAGCACTTTTTAGTGCGCGAAGGGCTTTTCGGCAGTGGGAATCAAACCACCCCCTGGAGTCCTTATCATGAATCTTATGTTGGTGTGTAAGCTCTTGTCGTATAGCTTCTAAGATTTTGGCAAAACTAGAGAGGATCAGCTGAGGAGATGATGTCTTCTCCAAACAGTGGTAAATTAGGGGAAGGGTTTTTTGGATAATCTTGCTGGTGACCTCTGAAGGATTGATCTTTGACCATTTTACAGTATAGCCATTGATTTTACTCATCTCCAGGGAATGCTGCGTTAGAAGGCTTGTTTTTGAACGAACTGGGGAGGGTATATTTAGTATTATGGTAATGCTATTGGAGTAGTGATCGCTGGAGGGATCAGTGCCAGTTATAAAAATTTTTAGTCGATGATTTAAAGATTGAGAACACAAAATTAAATCAATAATAGTGGAAAAACCTCTACCATGAAAGGTCGGCTTAAACTCGACAGCAGGACTCACTAATTCATTCGCAAATTCGAGTTCTAGTGCAAAAAAACAGTTATTTAAGGCAGCCCCGATATTGCAATGAGCAAAGTGGGCCAAGGGGACATCATGCTCATCTTGGAGCCCGCAGATACCTTTTTGTAGTTGTTACATAAATAAACATTGAAATCCCCGCCCCACACAACATGACATTGTAACTGCGGGTTCTTAACTTTCTGGTCATGCAGATATGATGAGGTTTTTAACAGAGATTTTACACAGTCAGCAGGTGTGGAATTGTTATACATGTTAATAAAATAATAACAAGAACTTTTGTCAGGAACTAGTTTAAGGATTTGAAAAATTGAAGATACTGACGGGACTTCCATGGTCGTAAATGGAATTTGGTTGGAAATGTAGGTAGCTAAACCACCCTTGGGTCTTCCGTGAGCAGACGGTATGGCAGGAAAATGAAAGGTTTTGAAGCCCTGAATGTGGATAGGGTCTATTGCCCAGGTTTCCTGAAGGCAGATTAACTTATGCTTATTAATCAGGTCGAGCCAAGACTGGAGGTGAGTCTTGGGTCTGAGACCTGCTACATTCCAGTATAGGACTGGAAGATCCCAGGTTGATGATAGAATAGGATTTGAAATCTGTGAATCGTCAGAAGGACGTGGGGGTTGGGACTGGGTGTAACAAGGATCATGATATATAGAAAGTGACGGCTGTGGAATCAGGGTTAGCAGGGGAGTGCAGGGCTCAGTATGGGTACCAGACAGGGATGGCAGAGTAGAGCCAGCCATCCGAGTTTTCTTGGAGATAAGTTTGGGGTTAATCGATACGTCGTTGGTGCCATTGTCTTTGGTAGATGGGATTGGTGGTCAGTCTACCATATCCAAACAATCGTATCTGTTGGATAGCGGTGGGCCTCTCCAGTTGGTAAAGTGGCCAGGTGGTGGATTACTAAAACCGTAACCTGACCAGTGGTCTCGATCTCTGTTTCCACCCCAGTTCCCCACCCTAGTCCAGGACCACGGGGGACCGGCATTACGTCGTGTAGTCGGGGGGTAGAAGTATGACAAATTATGAGTGGCTATCCCTTCAGTGGAGGTATGATCTCCCCAGGAGCAGATGTGCTCAACTGTGTTAGGATCGGCAAAATTTACTATAACGCAGTCACCCTGGATGTTTTTGGGTTCATTGCCTAGCCAGGGCACTCTGCGCACAGTGCTGACTCTGTTGTCCAAGAAGATTGGTAAGGGTCTATTATTGGACAACCAGTAAATTACCTTATTTTTTAAAGACCAAACTGGTTCGTCCTGATTTGGGGGGAGTTCCGGGACACCTGTCATTATTACTACGTAGGGGGATGCCTCAGGTGGGAGATGGATAGGGTGGCCCCTTCTCTTTCGATTTCTCTGGATGGTGTTAAATCCAACAGAGCTTTTAGGATGGGTAGGGGCAGGGGTAGGAAGGGCGGGGGTAGGGGGGACAGAAAGTGGGTTAGATTGGGTAGATGATATTGGCTTAGGATTGGTTAAAGGTTGGGACGGTATGGGATTAGAAGATTTGGGTGGTGCTTGTGGCTTGGTTGTAAGTGCTAATGGTTGTTTTTGGTTAGGCTTCTCTGGGGCCTTTTGTTTGTTAGTATTGGGATTCGGTGCAGTAGTACCATGCTTTGATGTATTTGTATTATGAATAGTGGGCCTTCCTTGAGCCAAGTTGGGCTCTTTCTTGTTACCCTTACTTGAGTTTAGGCCTAGGGACAGTTGGGTTAGTTGGGTCTGGACCAAGTGCAGAGCCTTTTCTATTGGTTCTAAATAGGACTTAAATAGGTCTCCAATTCTGCTAAGCAGTAGACTATCGTTACTACAAGTGTTGGTTGTAAGGTTACCGTTTTCCATACCTCCTTCACTGTCGTAGCTACTAGAGCTGGTACAACTAACGTTCAAGTTATCCGTATTAAGATCCGCTGCGTGTACGAAAGACAGGGAAGGAGGTTGGTGAGGAGTTGTGGGAGGATTAAAGGTTTGTTGGGGGGGATGAGAAACAGAAGGAGTTGCAGGGATAGTTATGGGGGGAGAAGTAGTAATGTGATGAGACTTAGTAGTTTCCTTCTTCTTCGATTTTTTGGGAACTGCTCCTTCGCGTACACCCCTAGCTATAGATGGGGAGGGGGCAACGTCTGTTTGGGTAGCAAAAATGACTGGAGATTTTTCAAGTGAAAGATGGGATTCGGAAAGATCTAGGGACGCAGATAGGTCCACTGTGCGGGGGACAGTGTGCGTCTCTGCATGTACTGTTAGGGGAGGGGGTAACTCAACAGGACGCTGGGGAGTTTTTGCTGTAGCCAGTAAGCCCATTGAAGAGCGTCTGGCAATAGCCAGGTCCTGTGAGACCCTCCGTTCCAATAAGGTGATACCCTGCTCAATGGCCTCATTGGCTTTAGTTATGAATTGGTCTATTGGTCCGATGACCTCAGCAGCAGTTTGGGCCTGCTTCTTAACAGTATTCCTGGTAGTTCTCGGAGACATAATGCAATGAAATTCGTTGCAATACAGAGGTACAGTGAGTCTAATAAGTTTAAAAACAAAGTGCAAGGATCTGTTTAGAAGTATACTCAATATCAGCGAGGAAAAGAAGATAAAAGGCAAACTTAAATAGGGTGGCCCAGTCCAGTCTTGAACGGGCTTAAACGGGCCCGCCCTTGGCCCGGGCTTCGCCTCGCGCTTCGTCCCGCGCTGCGTGAGGGACTGTTCTATTTATTGTGATCGTACTGGGGGGCGTGGCCGCCGGGGGAAGAGGCACCAGCTGTAAGGTGTAGAGGCTGCTGGTCCTCGCAGTCCCCCGGTGAAGGCAACAGGTAGTTTAAAGGTCCAGCGCACGCTGGGAGCGTGCAGGCTGTCCGCCGAATGCGGAAAAGCTCCCACCAGCGGCGCGACCTTAACAGAACTGCTTGAGTAGTAAAATGCACCCTCCGTGTGCAGCGATAAGGCTTCCTCCTGAATGGCAAAAGCAGGTTTGGTCAAATGAGCGGCCACCAATGAGTACACCAGCAATGCTGATATATGACAGAATTCAAAGTGTAACAAGGATGATCTTAGCAATGGTGTTGTTAGTTCTACTGGAAAGCTGGTTAAAAACCAAGGTAGTAATTGGCATTGTGGTGGTTGTCATTTGTCTGTACTTACCAGCCTCCGCTCCCCCGGCTACTCCCATGAGACTCTCAGGTATCAGTGTGGCAAGCACCTTCTCCTCCCATGGTGTGAAGGTCTTCGGTGGGATGGGAGGGCCACTGCCAGTCTGGTTAGCCAGCGTCCAGTTCTTGCTCTGCTTCTCCTTGACAACCCTCTCCTTCTTGGATCTTGGGGTGGCCCCTACTGCATTCACCCTTTGGACTATCCTTTCCCACATTTGTGTCCTGGTGGCTAATGGTGTCTGTTGGACCAGGCTACCAAATAGTTGTGGCTCTACTCTCACAATCTCGTTGACCATGACTGTCAACTCACTCTCGGTGAATTTAGGCATTTTTTGTGCTGTCATGGTGTGTGGGGGTTGAGGTGTTTGTGGGTGCAGGGGTGTGTGGGTGCAGGGGTGTGGTGGGGATGTGTGAGGTGGGTTGTGTGATGGGGGTTTGTTTGTGATGGTGTGATGGTAGTGTTGATGGTGGTGGTGGGTGGGTGTGTGTGGACATGAGTGATGTCACTGACCATGTCATGAGTGATGTAATATGTGACGTCATCAGCAGTGCATTGCACGCGCAAGTTATAGTGAGTCCAACTAACTTTAACGTGGGAATTTCAATGGTTTTATGTCAGTAAAATTTCCAGGTAACTATAACTGGTGTGGAACCTATGGTTTTTTCAGTGAATTTAATAGGTTTTTTTAAATGCTAATTCCTAACTATAACTGGTGTGAAACCTCTGTTTTTTTCAGTGAATATATATATATATATATATATATATATATATATATATATATATATATATATATATATATATATATATATATATATATATATATTTTTATATATATATATATATATATATATATATATA
>NW_028241869.1:0-28331 GCF_964263255.1 Lissotriton vulgaris | reverse complement strand
TAACTGTAATTTTCTCAGCAACTACTGAACGGATTTACACCATTCCAAAAAAAGCGTAATCTGCGAACCGGACTCTACAGTTTTGCCAAATTTCTTATAAATCCATTCAGCCGTTCGACCTGTAGCCGACTTTAAAGGTCTTATGGAAAATAACATGGGACCCCCTTTTATCTCAGCCCCCACTTGACCAATCCCCCCCAAACTTTCAGGGAAGGAGCTCAGCGGACCAAGCCATCTTCTTTGAGGAATTCGCTAAGATTCTTCAACCAGGGCCAAAGTTATTCCAAATAGAATGTTGAGGATTTCCTATGGAAAACTAGGTCCTAACTATAACTACCTACTGGCGACCGCCAGTAGGTAATATATATATACATATATATATATTTGTATATATATATATATATATATATATATATATATATATATAAGAAACGATAAGCGTGTGCTTTGAATGGATGCGTGTGAAAGCGTCTGCTTGTAACATACCGGCACCGGCTTGTCATCGGGAAATCGAGTGACCGAGTTAAAAACCGCAATTGTTCCATTGTGAGTTCGCGGGATCAGTATACTACTATTGGCCATTCGGAAAGTACCGACCAACAATTGGGGAATAATAGCTAATTCGATTGTAAAAGTGACATTACCATTGAAGGGAGATAATCACACAGGCGCAAATATGGAAAAGCGCGAAGCAAAACGCGCAACGAAAGTAACCGAACTTTTTGACAAAACCACCCCAAGAGAAAAAACGGGTGCAGCATCAACCTCAGGGAAAACGGATGTGAGAAGTAAACTGAAAAATTGGGAAAAACTGAGTCGCAAGGAGATTAACAAATCCTGGGAAATTATCACGTTAGAGAAATATTTGGAAGCAAAAATGGTGCCCAGGGGTCTGAGAATATTATTGATGCCCAATAACAATGATGCATTCAATGAACTATTAGAAGAGTGGGGCGAACATATCCTTGGGTCATCTTTGGGACTAATTGCCATTCTAATCAAACACATAAATGTAGCTTTGGAGAAGCTTAAAGAAGAATTGCAGGAAGTGGAGAAAGAAATAAATACTCTAAAATTAACATCTGAAATGACCAAATTCAAAGAGGATCTTGAAACAGAAATAGAAAAACATGAGGAAATCGTAATGGACAGGAAACACTCCAAATTCATTAGAGACACGAATGACTATGCGGATGGTTGCATTTTCTCATTTGCTAGGAAATTTGATGGTTTGAAGGAACAAATGGCTTGGTCAAGTATGTCCAGTTTAGCGTCCTCCACAGTATCCAATGAACAACTATCCAGAGAAGAAACTGAGAACGCCAAAAGGATGCCTTTTTTAGGGGACATGCGCCTCATATTACAACAAAGATATTGGGAACGGAACCGCCCTGCTCCACAATTCCAGTCACGGCGAGGAAGGGGAAGAGGCAGACAATGGCCTGGAAAAAATGCCACAGAAGAGGAAAAAGGAGCAAGTGGCGGAACAGAGAGGACTGGTGTGGAGACGCGAACGATGAGGCAGAGGAGGAAATAATGGATGAACTACAAGTAATCAATCTATCAGAAAGAACATTGACAACAACTGAAACAGCCCTATTGAAGAGGGGGATACATTTTTGTCCCAAAAGCCACATGAACCTGGCACAGGTGAGAATTGACTTATACCTTTACATAAGGAAAATTAAATTAGCTAAAGCATTTCGGGAAAAAACATTGAAAGAAAGAGACACTATCCCAGTAACATCCAATGAGGAAAATGTACAACTAACGGATGCAGAAGGTTTTCTGACTCTAATTAACATAACGCAAGATCCAATGCAGGAAGTGACAATGTCACAGGCCATAGCCCAATGTGGAGCAGGATTGAGTGGTAAAAAACCGAAATCAAAGTTCTATCCACAACTAAGCCCTGGGAATAAAGTGGACCTGTTTCAAGAAGCAGTTATACAGGACTTATACAAAATGAAATTGAATTATGGTCCAGACAACCTAATGAAAGAGGAACGATTGGCTTTAAAGCATCTATCTGAAGATGACAAAATAGAAATAAAAGTTGCCGACAAAGGCGGTAACGTGATAATTCAGGATCGCAGTGCATATGAAAAGGAAGCAAATCGACAACTGAGGAACCCTATGCATTACGAAAAATTGAAAACCAATCCAACAATGGAGCTAAAAAAGATAATTGATGCAAAATTGAATTGTTGGAAAGACAAAGGATTAATTGACGATATGGAACTAAAATTCCTGACTGTGGCTCACCCGATCTTGGCAACTATTTATTTTTTGCCAAAAATTCACAAGGACCAAAAAAACCCACCTGGAAGACCAATAATTTCCGCGAAGGGCTCATTACTAGAGCCGATGGCGGAATACGTCGATCACTTCTTAAAACCCTTCGTATCAAAATTAAACTCCTACATACAGGATACAAGTGACCTACTACGGAGTCTGGTAGATACACCATGGCAGGAATCCTATTGGCTGATCTCAATGGATGTGATTGGTTTGTACACCAATATTGATAATGACATGGGTGTGAAAGCATGCAATTTCTTCTTAAAAGAAAGAACTTTGGAATTTAACAACCACAATAAAATGCTAGAAGAAATGTTGACAATTTGCCTGGAACAAAACATTTTCACCTTTGGCGGTGAAATCTACAAACAACGGAGCGGGACGGCTATGGGTTTTTCCTTTAGTCCATCTTACGCATGTCTTACCATGGGATGGTGGGAACAGGAAATTGCGTGGAACTCAATAAATGAATTGTCGGTGAATAAAGTGGTGAGTTGGAAGCGATTTATCGACGATCTATTAATAATCTGGGATGGAACAGAAACAGAATTCCAGGAATACTTTCAGACAATGAACACCAGTGTGAAAAATCTTAAATTCACATACAACATGAGCAAGGAGAGAATAATATTCCTGGATACAGAAATTTACATAAAAAATCAGCAAATTCATACAACTCTCCATCGAAAAGCAACATCTACTAACGCCACGTTAGAAGCCACCAGTTTCCACCAAAAGACATTACTCAACAGCATTCCATTCGGTGAATTTTTGAGAATCCGGAGGATATGCAGTGAAGAAGATGAGTGGAAGAAGAACAGCAAAAGGACAATGGAAAGATTTATCAAAAGGAAATACTCTCAACAAACAGTGAAAAACAGCCTTGTCAAAAGCAACACAAAAACACGCGAGGAATGTTTGAAGAGAAAAAATAAAGAGGATGATCCTGAGACAAACAAAATCCGTCTAATAACAGATTATTCACAAGAGAGTGAAAAGATTGGCAAAATTCTCCGAAGAAATTGGAAGTTGCTACAATTAGACAACACTGTCAAGGAGATCATGGGAACACACCCCACAATAACTTACAGGCGTGCTAAAAACCTAAAGGACCACCTAATACACAGCCACTTCCAGAAAAAAAGACAGGATGACTGGCTGAAGACCAAAGGATTCATGAAATGCCATGGGTGCAAAATGTGCCAGATAGCAAAGCCAACAAAAGAAATTATTTTGGCAAATAAAAAGAAATGGAAAATCAGACAATGTATAACGTGCAAGACACCATTCACTGTATATGTTGTGGAGTGCCCTTGCCCCATGCAATATGTGGGTAGTACAACTGTTGAATTGAAGAACCGAATCTTACAACACATGAGGGCTACAATTCACAAGGACCGCTCAAATGCCATAGCCAAACATATGGAACTAGTACACCAGGGTGATTGGCAAAAACTGAAATTTTATGGCATTCAAACAATATCTAAAGGTGAGCGGGGGGGTGATCGAGCGAAAAAATTGCGACAAGCTGAATCTAAATTCATTATCAACCTGAGGACTCTGCACCCGAATGGGTTGAACCAATCGGAGGAGTTGTATGTGCACCTATGAACAGACTGAAATGAATCAACTACGCAAGGACAAGTGTCAATAATCAGTAACAGTCAGCCTATTGGAAGGCAAATCAAAGATGGATATTCTAAGCCTATTGGAAGGCGCATGACTAAAATGCATGTAATTTCGAAAGCTTTAATTCAATTACTAATTTGGGTGCACTTTTTTCAAAATAAGTTTTGTCAAATTTTCGTAAAAACTACAAGGACCACAATCCTTAGCACACCATGTGACAGGAAACACATTTGTTTTTTGAAAAAAAGTAAAAAAAATTGTTGTGGTTAAATGTTTGTGGGTGGGGCAAACCCAGTGATCGTGAACAAGGTGGAGTGACACCGAAACGCGTAGATCTCTGCGCCTGTTGCCCTTGGAAATGAGAAAAATAAAAAGGATTGCTGTTTAAATCCCAAGTTGGCTGTGCGACCCGTTTTTCTCTTGCTGGGAGAAAGTTTTGAGGATAATAGCGGCTTGGTTCTGCCGCAGGATACCGCACATGCGTGAGCGCTGCACCATCTCCCGAAAAGGTACTGCTTTGGAGGTATATATATATATATATATATATATAAATATATCAAAAGAGAAGTCCTGAACCGCTGAATTCCAGGCGGCACCGAGCAGGTAACGACCTCTTCCTCAAGAATGAAAAGCGCTCAATAACGGGCCATCCACCACAATGAAGTGCAAGCAGTCATATTTTATTCAGTGAAATTACGGGCAGCTGCCCTCCCTATATATATATATATATATTCACAGAAAAAACCATAGGTTATAGACCATATATAGTTAGGAATTTGCATTTACAAAACCTTGAAAATTCACTGAAAAAACCATAGGTTATAGATCATATATAGTTAGGGATTAGCATTTAAAAAACCTTATTTTATTTGCACAAAACCATTGAAATTCCATATATAGTTAGTTGCACTAACTATATATCGCGGACCCGCAATCCACTGCTAATGATGTCACATATTACATCATTCATGACATGGTCAGTGACATCACTGATGACATCACTGATGACATCTCAAATGACATCACTGATGACATCACTGATGACATCACTGATGACAACACCCAGTGACTGTATGTTTCTGTAAAGTTAAAATATGTCTTACATATTGAAGAATGAGTGGATGTATAAGTGTCTGGATGAAGGATTTAGTAGGTGCATGACTGACTGTATGAGAGAATGATTAAATGTGTCTCACTGAGTGTATGGGTTAGTGATTAAAGTGTCTTAATTTGGCAATCATTATTTATGTTGTTCTGTAAACTGCTGCATGTTTAAATCAGTAGCTATATCAGTAACTATATGGGTTATTGAATGCTTGCCCAAGTATTTGTATGGGAGACTGAGTATGTGTGTGGGTGGCTGGGAGGTGTATAACTCTGTGCATAGATGTGTGAGCAGTTGATTCCCTAGGTGTATGGGTTCAAAAGTGCATGTAGAAACAGCTGTATGGACAGTTGACTGTGTGCATGAGTATATTGGTGAGTGAATGGATATCTCAGTGCTACATGTCAAAGTAAGTACATATGTAAAACACACTCCATGTGAGAGTTGACATATATAAATAACTGAACATAAGAGCCAGTGAATGTGTGAGTGGCTGTATGAATCATTGTGAACTTGTATCAAGGATTGTATAAGAGAGTAGATATGTGTTACTATATGTTTGAATAAGTAAGGTGTGTATAACTGTATAGTTGAGGAAATGGAGATGTGATTGATTCTTTGCATGACTGACTAGGTGTGTGAGTAACTCCATGGATGTGTGACAGTCTGTGAGTGCCTGTTTACACTGAGTGTATCTAAGGTTATATTAGAGTCTGAAGATGTATTATCACATAAATGATATCATCAGTGATGTAATCAGTAATGTCAAATTAGATGTCAGTGATGTCATCAGTGATGTCATTTGAGATGTCATCAGTGATGTCATCAGTGATGTCATTTGAGATGTCATCAGTGATGTCATCAGTGATGTCACTGACCATGTCATGAATGATGTAATATGTGACATAAATTAGCAGTGGATTGCGGGTCCGCGATATATAGTTAGTGCAACTAACTATATATGGAATTTCAATGGTATTGTGCAAATAAAATAAGGTTTTTTAAATGCTAATCCCTAACTATATATGATCTATAACCTATGGTTTTTTCAGTGAATTTTCAAGGTTTTGTAAATGCAAATTCCTAACTATATATGGTCTATAACCTATGGTTTTTTCTGTGAATTTCAATGGTTTTTTAAAAGCTAATATCTATAGCTGTAAAATATATTCTTTATTAAGTGACGTATCACGTAGCCCGTGAGACGCCTCATGATGCATCGCATAACCGTGACGTATCGTCTCTGCAGCGCAAACCAAACCCAAAACGTAAGCGCGCCAGAACACGCTTAAAGATATATATATATATTTTTAACCTTAATTAGACAAAATCCACACGTGCACATATCACAAACGTTCAAAAAACACAATATGTCGGACTCCCGTTACGCTGCCGGTTAGCTGCCCGGTTAACGTACCAGGAAGCACCTTTACCGCGAAAAATTGCAATTTTTTTTTCTTTTGCCCCGCAGGGAACTTTAATAGCCCCCTCATCAATCCTAGGGGTTCAGGAGGGGTCTGCCTTACCCCTTTCATTCATTTACACCTTTTTTTTTTCCACCTCTTGTCTCTCGATCCTACCGAGAGACAAGATGGCGGCCGCTCCGGACTGTTTACAATGTTGACAGCCAATCAGCTACTCCTCAGACTCCTGTTACACTGCCGGTTAGCTTCCCGGTTAGCTGTCCGGTTAGCTGCCCGGTTCGCGTACTAAGACGCGTCTCTACGGCGAAAAAATCGGATTTTTTTTTTTTTTTTTTTGGCCCCGCGTGGCTTTATAATATCCCCCTCATCAATCCTATGGGTTCAGAAGGGGTCTACCTTGCCCTCTTTCCTTCATTTCCCCCTTTGTTTTGGTCTCCTCTTGTCTCTCGATCCTACCGAGAGACAAGATGGCGGCCGCTCCGGACTGTTTACAATGTTGACAGCTAATCAGCTACTCCTCAGACTCCCGTTACACTGCCGGTTAGCTTCCCGGTTAGCTGCCCGGTTAGCTGCCCGGTTCGCTTACCAAGACGCGTCTCTACGGCGAAAAATCGGATTTTATTTTATTTTTTTGGGGCCCCGCGTGGCTCTATAATATCCCCCTCATCAATCCTAGGGGGTCAGAAGGGGTCTACCTTGCCCCCTTTCCTTCATTTCCCCCTTTGTTTTGGCCTCCTCTTGTCTCTCGATCCTACCGAGAGACAAGATGGCGGCCGCTCCGGACTGTTTAGAATGTTGACAGACACCGGAGAACCAATCAGCTTCGCTTCGCAAAGTTCCGATACGCGAAAAGTTCGCTAACCTGATCGCTACCCGGAGCGCTGTTACAGATATATATCTTGTTTTAAACGTTAATTTCTCAAAATCCACTGAAGCACATATATTGAGACCTAGCAAAGGCACATCGGGCTAACAGTCCCTACAATTTTGCCAAGTTTCGTGGAAATCCATTTAGCCGTTCGGGCTAAAAGTGAGGCCAACCGCCCTATGGAAATTAGCATGGGAAAAACGCGTTTTGGGACCCCCCTTTTTTCTCGGCCCCCCCTTGACGAACCCCACCCAAATTTCCAGGAGCTGCTCAGAAACAAAATGTGCCATTTTCCTGAAAATTTCAGCCAATTCCGTCCACAAACGCCAAAGTTATTAGGCATAGAATTTTCAAAAGTTCCATAGAGAAAAAATCCTAACTATATATACCTACTGGCTATCGCCAGTAGGTAATATATATATATATATATATATATATATATATATATATATATATATATATATATATATATATATATATATATATATATATATATAAATCACAAAACTAACAAAGTCCTAATCACACTCTCAGAGCCAATCATTCACCATTCCCAGTTTCATCAAAAACATCTAGAGCAGCGTCTTTTCTCTTTCCCAAGTACCCTAGAACATTGTACAACAGCATACGCGATAAATTATAACCAATCACTTATTGTATCACATAGTCACACAGTACCCTTAGCAGATGGCAAACACCCCTAAATTGCACGTAAGGCACGCTCTGATCTCTATACTTAAGAGATATCATCCAAAAGCGGGAGATTAAACGCGCACTAGCGCAACACGGTATGCCTCCGAAATAGTTAAATACGATAGACTGGCACGAATCAAACATGACGCTTTGAGCTCTATACTTAAGATATATAATCCAAAAGCGGGAGAATAAACGCGCACTAGCACAACACGGCAATTCTCCGAAGCAGTTAGAATTACGATAGACTTGCATGAAACAAACAGGACGACACTCACTGTTTAAACGAGGGCGCTCTGACACTGCAAACTTGTTCGGCCTCTGCCATTAGACGAGCAAACCGATGTCTGATACAGCAGAGCCGATTTGTGAGAATCAGGGTCTAGGCAACCAATCACGATCAGTAGGGAGACACACCTCCCTTCTGATATGCCAGAGTTACCATGACACCGAATACATGCAAGGTGTCACGTAACACGGAGGTTTTCTCCCGCCAATGTTATCTAAATACCAACCACTAACATGAATAAATGACAGGATGTTAAAAATGTATTAGCCATGAATGTAAATATATACCTAATGTGTGCCTACTGTAAACAAAGTAAGGAACAAAGTAATGTATTATAAATTACCAGAGAAACGAATGAACTGGGATAAAACATGTAATTGTTTGGGTGTAACACACGATCACTATGGTAACAAATTAATGCCAATCAGGAATGACCATTATGACTCATGTGATAGTTTGAAACATGTATAAAAGCGTCATTTTGTTTAGTCAGATGTTAGTGAGCAAGGCGGAGGTTGCCGCCGAAACGCGTCTGAGCAGAAGTTGATATGGAATAAACACCCTTGAACTAAGATACACGGAGTCAGCGCCTTCTTGGATGGTGAAGTTTGGTGTGGTATTAATATATATATATATATATATATATATATATATATATATATATATATATATATATATATATATATATATATATATATATATATATAAATCACAAAACTAACAAAGTCCTAATCACACTCTCAGAGCCAATCATTCACCATTCCCAGTTTCATCAAAAAAGGAGGAATTTATTAATTCATAAACGTGTTGTGACATGTTTCACCCTCAAGGGGCTTGTTCACACAATGGATGCAGAAAATTAAAATTAAGAAAATGGCACAAACTCAAACCCACAAGAAGTAAAGAAACATATCAGACCACAAGGACAGAACCAGATGATGGACTGACCATAGGTGACATCGATATACTGGTGGCATTACATGAACTCCAAAATGACCCTTAGGGAATGAAAATAAGTATGGATGCTCAACGCATTCTAGACGAGATGGAAATCAGACACAATACAGCTGCAGGTTCTGATTTTAAACCCAAATCCACTTTCCTATCCACCATGAACCACAATAATATTGCTACTTTTCAGGAACAGGTGGGAAAAGAACTTTTGGAATTTAGGCAAAAGAACTGGCCTTTGAAAATTTGGAAATTTAAGTTTAATTTATCTTTTACCCTGAAAAAAGCCATACAAGAACTTGCACATGTTAATAGCATTGTTATTAAGCCCGCCGACAATTGGGGGAATATTGTCATTTTATCCAGGGAACTGTATGTTGAGGAAGCCACACGATAGTTGAATGACACCAATACCTACATTAGAGTAGAATACAATGCAAGTATCACCAGGATCTGGGAGAAGTTAAGCGAATGGAAAGATAAGGGATTAATTGAATGGGAGGAATACTGCTATTTGAAAAAGCATTTTCCCATTTTACCTGTAATGTACCTTCTGCCGAAGATACACAAGAGCAGAAGTAATCCCCCGGGCAGGCCCATCAGATCTTCTAGAGGCAGGGCCCTAGAAAACCTGTCAAGATATGCAGATCATTTCCTAAGGGAGTTTGTGATTTCCTTGCCTTCCTACGGTAAGGATACCAAGTATTATCTAGGGAAGACTAACACCATGCAATGGGAATCTGATTGTCTTCCCATTACAATGGATGTTAATTTGCTATACACTGTGATCAACCATAACCAAGGAGCAGGAGCATTCGCCAGATTTCTCAAACGTAAACACATAACATTTTGGGAACACTCACAGATGATTTTGGACATTATTTTGTACTGCCTGACTAACAATTTCTTCATGTTCAACAGTGACTTTTTTAGACAATCCCTCGGTGCTGTGATGGCTACAAGCTTAGCGCCCAGTTTTGCGAACCTTATCATTAAAGCATGGGAGAAGGTCATTAGGGCGGATACCACCATGACTAATGATTTCATCAGGGTAAAGCTCTGGCTAAGATACATCGACGACCTGTTTGTTGTCTGGCAAGGCAACAAACAGGAAGCCCAGGTCTTTCTCAAAAAACTCAACCACAATGACAAGAACCTTACTTTCACCAGTACCATCAGTGAACTACAGGTAGAGTATTTGGATACTAAGGTAGAGATAGTCAAAGTCAATGTGGTAACAACCCTTTTTTGCAAGAGTACAGCAGGGAATACACTCTTGCATGCACTTAGTAGCCACCCTGAAACATTGAAGTGGAGCATCCCCTATGGAGAGCTACTTCGTGCAAAAAGAAACTGCGGTATAGAATCAGGTTTTCTCAAAGAGCAAGATACCATGGTTGAGAGATTCAAAGACAGCAGATACCCTACATCGGTTCTCAAGAAAGCAATAGAGAGAACTAAAATGGTAAGAAGAGATGAGATACTGGGGAACCCCCAGAAAACAGAAGCAGATGGGACTGACATATAGACATGCATGATACTGACGTACAATGAGAACTCAAAACAAATCCGCAAGTGTATAACACGCAATTGGAATTTACTTAGGTGGGACCCAGTCATAGGGAATACGTTACCTACACGTCCCAGTATTACCTACAGGAGAGGACACAATCTTAAAGATCGATTAATAAACAGTGACCTAACTGACAACACGTGGGAAAGGGGAATTGATTTACAAGGCTTCTTCTCCTGCGGCCACTCAAGGCCTGTGGGATCAGTCGTATGCGCAAAGAATACTGGAACACTAGTACCAACAAGATAGTCAGCATAAAACAATTCCTCACGTGTAGCAGCACATTCATAGTCTAAGTCTTTGAATATCCGTGCAACTTAAGATACGTGGGATTCCAAGCCTCACTCTGACTCGAAGCCGTGTCCCTCCCACACCGGACGTGCGCATTCCAAGCCTCGCTTTGGCTGGACGCGCCCACCCGGAACAACGCGACGCCCAGCACGACTGCTTTAATACTCGGATACCGGCCCCGCTCCCCATCGTCGGGGTCCGGTTCCGAGGCTGAATACAGGTTGCCAGTGGGCTGAGAGCGTTGAGGGCGTGAGTACACGCGGATTGTGAGATCGCCGTTTTTCTGCATAACGAAGCTAAGTACCACCCGTGTTACGGGGATCTAACTATCAAACCTCTTTCATTTCACAAGATGTGCCAGGCACGCTCCAACCCCCATACCGAGACCCATGGTGCAAGTAGCGCCAGTTTTTAAAGTGAGATATCTATTTGAAATTACCATCGCAGGGGGTCACAGACCTTTGGTCCATTGATCCCTTCATAAGGAGTACATAGATTGTGTTTTTAACCATTCCTACCTATCTATTGAGTTTTAAATACACCGTTATCACTTCACTTCCCAGTGTTATTGATATCATCCCCATAGGGTTACGTGGATGGTGTTAAAACTAGTATTTACATTGGGAACACTACTTATGCCACTAAATAAGGAGCACTATGACCAAACGCAATGGCATATATTAATTGTTGTTTGTTTGTGTTTGTGTCTGTTTGTTTACTTTACTCCACAGGTGCTGAGACACTCCTGATTTTGGAGTATTTTTGGATCGAGCTACTTGCTCTCCTATTTTTTAAGCACTTTTTCACATTTATAATTTTTCACTTTCACGCCCCTAGGTTGGGGTGGACGATTAGAGAGTCCATACCGCCGGGGTATAGTCCTGATGAATGCCTTAGTAAACTTAAACCACCCATATGGCAGAAACATGATGACTGACTGATTTATTGTATTTCTCTGAATTCAACCAATCCTAAACCTTGGCAATTAATTCAGACACATAATACCTGTTATACGTGTCTTAGGGATCACCTATTAAACTTTTTTTACTGATACCCTCTTAGACTCTTTTAATTTTATCTACCTTCACAACACGCCCCTCTTCACACAACCAGCTCCGCAGTCTTTCTGGCGTTGTAGCACACCAAAGAGGCACTCGGCCTCTTTGGTGGGGCCCAGTGATGAAGCATGACACTGACTAGGTCGGTGTGTGAGGGCCTTCCTATTCACCCTAAGTGAGTGTGTGATCCTTATCTTTCTCGCTCCATTTTTAGTGGCAATTCTGAGATTGTTTTGACCTCTCTTTCTTTGTTTACTTGCATATAACCGGGGACTGAGAGAGGGTCCTTGATTCTCCCTACCTCTCCCATTGTTGTTTTATATTATGCAATGGAACAGGTTACTACCAATAGGAGAGGTGGCAACCGGACCCTGAAACTAAGACAAAGGGAATCTAGACACATCATTGGGATGGGGACCCGTCAGCCCAATAGGCATAATATCGATGAAAACATGTCAGTACACCTACATGAATGTTGGTAGACACCTATTTTCAACATATTGTAACGTTTCCAGCAATGTACAAACTTTTGATTCATGTGCAAGAACTGTTAAATAGGATCTTGACGTGTAAACCGCAATGCCGTTTTTTTCCGTCTCACTGTAAATAGCTTTAATTGTTTTTCATGTTATCTTCCACAGGAGGAAAGGAAGGGACTATGTCTGAGACCCGTGACACAAGGATCCCTACCCTTTTCTTCGGCTGTGTCTCAGTGACAGATAAGATCTGACTCAAAATTTTAACAATTTTATGTCATTTTCAAGTTTGTTAGGTTGGTGGGGCAAAGGGTAAATAACACAAAGGGTAAAGCACACACATATTTTAACCATGAGCCAAGCCGAACGCCCTTTTACCAACTTGGACAGGTTTGATTGACGGCAAAACCATGTGGGTCTGGTGCAACCGTTTTCTGCCTGGCCTCAGGAGCACACACACCAAGACATGGACTCAGTATCCTTCTCACCACTATGGTGCAGATAGCCTGAGAAGGTTACAAGTAGGCATACAGCACTAAGTAGCAACAGAATGCGTTTGGCACTGGATACTTGACAAGGGCCCACTATCGGGTATCACTAAAGTGCATTCTTCCAACCCAATGCGTGGGTATGCAGGCTTACTACCAACCCTCGACATGTGGCAGAAACGCACGAAGCACACACACCAAGATATCTTTCTCACCACTATGGTGTAGATAGTCTTAGAAGATCATGAGTAGGCATACAGCACCAAATAGCTGGGTATACTAACTACATTACATGCAACAGAATGCACCTGGGTTCATTTGCTGTGCACTGGGTATGGCTACACTGGACAGGGTATGGCTACACTGGACAGGGTATGGCTACACTGGACACACCGCGTATAGGCGGATCGGGTATCCCGGTCCCCCTGTACACGGATGATGCCGTTCTACTGGCACGCACGGGCCAGGGCCTACAGAGGCTGCTAGACAATTTTGGCAGTTTCATGGAGGCCCTGGATTTAAAAGTTAACACCATTAAATCCTATGTAATGGTGGCTGGAGCGCGGAGTAAGAACATGAAGGTGAAAAGCTTCAGGTGTAATGGGACGGTCCTGACGAGGGTGCCTTCTTTCCCCTATCTGGGAGTTATTTTTGACGAGAAGGGTAACTGGGGCCTGCAGATGAAGCTAAGGAGCAATGTAGTAGTAAGATCCACTACAGCTCTCTTGAACTTCTCTAAGAGACTGGGAGCAAGACCCATGGAGGCTATTCTCAAGATTTATAAATCAAAGTGCCTAGCGATAGCGTCCTATGGAGTGCCAATTTGGGGTTATGTAGCCACGACCAACATACAAATTGCAGAAAATAGGTTTTTTAGATCTCTTCTATCACTCCCGCAATCGCCCCCCACATTTTCAATACATTCTGAACTGGGTCAGGGCTATATCTCGGACCAACTACAGATGGCGCCGTTGATTTGTTGGGCAAAAACTTGGCTGAATGAGGAGCTCACTCTTAACCACCTGATTCTGAAGGATTGTGTCGCCCTGGAGAAGGCGGAGAGGGTCCCATGGCTGTCGTATGTTAGAGCGGCATGCGACAGGTTGGCCTGGACAGATTTGTATTCTTCGCCACAGGGCATCAAGAGGGAGGACATAGGGTGGATTAAACATAGCTTTCTCAGGTTGTTGGAGGCTGAGAGAGAGGAGGAGGAACTTAGAAAACCATTTGTCAGAAGGATTTATGGTTTATTAATTTGTCCATCTACTGAACCTTATTTGTTGTATGTTACCAAACCCTTCCATCGCTTTCTGCTGGTGAGATTCTGGTTTAACCTCATCCACCTCACGTTGGGTATATTCCCTAAGTGGGGGAAACCAGAAGATGCCCCACCTTGCCCCTATGACAGTTTTTCTGCCCAGGACACACTCCATTTGGTAATGTTCTGTGAGCGTTACTTGGAGGTGCGCAAACATTTTTTACAACCAATTCTGCGGGAAATTAGATTCACTGGCTGGCTTTCAATCCGGCAGAGAACTAAATTTAAAATATGTTGTTAGATTCATAAATGTCTAAATAGACAAGGGCCCGCCTACCTTGAAAACAAATGTGTTCCCTATATTCCAACTCGATCGTTCAGGTCCAGCAACAATCTTCTTCTAGTGGTGCCCCGTGCTAAAAAAGCTAGAAATGGGAGCAAAGCACTATCAGTTACAGGACCCACATTATGGAACACACTCCCTCTGTCTCTGAGACAGTGTAAAGAACATCTTAAATTCAGGAGACAACTGAAAACTGTACTGTTCAGAAATGAGATCTAGTCCTTACTCTATTCACACCCTCTTTTTCGACCGGCTCCAATAGCGCAGAGATACTCCACTAGGAGTCGATTCAAGCGCTATATAAACCAGCAAATAAATAAATAAATACAAGTAAGGCCCGCCCTTTTGCACCTAGAAATGCTTAGCTCTGTCCGGGTCACGTACAGTGTAGCTTGCTTCCTGGTGGCCGCAGCCCGGATAAATAAAAGAAGACCCTCTTAACTGTATTCACCCCGGAGGGTTTACCGTGGTCCATGGTTACAAATTGTTATACTGTATGATGCTTTTTTTACTGCCCGGAAAGCCATTGAACAAGGGTTCCCTTTTAAACTTTTAAATTTTTTTAATTTTTGATACCAATGCAATTTGGTGTATACATATGAATTTTAAGAATTGAATGTGTCCTGTCATTTTATATTTTTATTGTGCGGAGGATTGTCTTTCTTGTACTGTTTTCTTTTATGATTTTTATTAATCGAAATAAAGAATTCTTGACTGACTGACTGGCTGTGCACTATGCAACAGAATACATTTGACACTTGCTACTTGGAAAGGACCCACTACCGGGTATCACCATAGTGCAATCTTCCAGCCCAATGCATGGGTATGCAGGTTTAATACCAACCCTCGACATGTGGCAGAAATTCACATATCAGAGCAAAGAGACTCATGCTACATGGACCATGATGCACTACACTTGGTACAGTAAATGCACACACTGTCTCAGTGAGATCAGCCAGAGGCATGGGACATTACCTTACACGCACAGAAGGGAAATGTGCAAGACACTGGCTGAATTCACAGGTTCTGTTTAAGTGATCGCGTAAGATGTAGCGAGCTTTCAAACATGACGCTTGCTTTTGTTTAATTGCCTAATTTGTCTTTTACAATTGTTAAATCATACACACATTAGAGAAAGTGATGCAATATATGGTAATTCTATGTGCACTTCCTTCATACATATACACCTGAGCATGCGATTGCACAGTTGTAGAGTAATTACACTCTCCAACATGGCGCTTACTATTTTGAGCTACTTTGTGCAATGGTTTTGGGCGACCGTCCGTTTTCTATGCAGAGGACTAATGCTGGAATGTATGTAAAGCTTTACTCTCTGCGCATCCGTTGTGTGAACAAGCCCCTTGAGGGTGAAACGCCTCATTTTGATGATTATATATATATATATATATATATATATATATATATATATATATATATATATTCACTGAAAAAACCATAGGTTATAGACCATATATAGTTAGGAATTCGCATTTACAAAACCTTATTTTACTCACACAAAACCATTGAAATTCCATTTATAGTTAGTTGCACTAACTATATATCGCGCACGTTGTTGCATGTTGTTCTGTAAACTGCTGAATGTATTAATCAGTAGCTATATGAGTAACTATATGGGTTATTGATTGGTTGCCCAAGTATTTGTATGGGATACTGAGTGTGTGTGTGGGTGGCTGGGAGGTGTATGACTCTGTGCATAGATGTGTGAGCAGTTGATTCACTAGATGTATGGTTTCAAAAGTGCATGTGGAAACAGCTGTATGGGCGGTTGACTGTGTGCATGAGTGTATTGGTGAGTGAATGGATATCTCAGTGCTACATGTCAAAGTAAGTACATATGTAAAACACAGTACATGTGATAATACAATGAACCTCTTCAGACTCTAATATAACCTTAGATACAATCAGTGTAAAAAGACACTCACAGATTGTCACTCATCCATGGATTTACTCATACATCTAGTCAGTCATGCAAAGAATCAATCACACCTCCATTTCCTCAACTATACAGTTAAACACACCTTACTAATTCAAACATATTCTAACACATATTTAATCTCCTATACGATCCCTGATACAAGTTCACAATGATCCATACAGCCACTCACACATTCACTGGCTCTTATGCACGGTTATATATGTCATCTCTCACATGTACTGTGTTTTACATATGTACTTACTTTGACATGTTGCACTGAGATATCCATTCACTCACCAATACACTCATGCACACAGTCAACCGCCCATGCAGCTGTTTCCACATGCACTTTTTAACCCATAAATCTAGTGAATCAACTGCTCACACATCTATGCACAGAGTCATACACCTCCCAGCCACTCACACACATACTTAGACTCCCATACAAATACTTAGGCAACCAATGAATATCCCATATAGTTACTCATATAGCTACTGATTAATACATTCAGCAGTTTACAGAACAACAGACATAATGATGCACAAATTAAGACAGTTTAGTCACTAACCCATGCACTCAGTAAGACACATTTAATCACTCACTCATACAGTCAGTCATGCACCTACTAAATTCTTCATCCAGACACTTATACATCCACTCATTCTTCAATATGTAAGACATATTTTAACTTTACAGAAACATACAGTCATTGGATAATGTCATCAGTGATGTCATTTGAGTTGTCATCAGTGATGTCACTGACCATGTCATGAATGATGTAATATGTGACATCATCAGCAGTGGATTGCGGGTGCGCGATATATAGTTAGTGCAACTAACTATATATGGAATTTCAATGGTTTTGTGTGAGTAAAATAAGGTTTTGTAAATGCGAATTCCTAACTATATATGGTCTATAACCTATGGTTTTTTCAGTGAATTTTCAAGGTTTTGTAAATGCTAATTCCTAACTATATATGGTCTATAACCTACTTTTTTTTCAGTGAATTTTCAAGGTTTTGTAAATGCTAATTCCTAACTATATATGGTCTATAGCCTATGGTTTTTTCAGTGAATATATATATATACATACATATATAAACATATATCATCTGTATATCTACATATAAATACAAACATAAATGCATGCATACATATACTTATATGCATTTTAGGGTTGTTAGAACGTTTTCGTGTGTATTATGTTGCTTTTTTAGGGCTTTTGGGTCAATTAAGTAGGGTTCCCGGAGCCTAGGGCTGAGGGGCCGGTTCAGTTTCGTGCGTATTGGTGTTGGCAAGGTTTTGAGGGATTTTGGCGGTTTTTGGTCGAGATTTGGCCGTTTTATGGCTTTTTTTTGTGTTTGCGGGGGGCGCGTAATCGGGTTGAAATTTGTCCCCGTTCCAGTGGATGGATTGAGCTGATGTTTGGTGAGATGTTAGGGAATCGCTGGAACTAGTGTCCAGCCAAGTTTGAAGCGGATCGGAGCAGTGGAAGTGCTTTAAAGAGCAATTTTTGTGCGGAGTAGCGAATTGTCATGTTATTCAATGGGAGTTTTTGGTGCGCATGGAGAAGGTGAATTTGGGATGTTCCAGTTGCGCTAGAGGGACGGGGCTTGGGTGAGCTGTAGGGAGAGTGGATCGGCAGGTGTGCCGAATTTTTGGGATTTGTTGGCCGAAGGGAAGGGTGTGCTTGGGCAAAGTCGATTTGGTGAAAACGGTGCGTTATTTACATGAAAGTTGAAAAAACACTAATAAAAGCAAAGCTAAAAAGCCACCTCATTACAAACAGAATGGCTTTAACTTAAATGAGGGCGAGATCTATTGCATTTTCAATGCTTGTTTACTTTGGTTCCATCAAGAAGGCATTCAGATGTGTCACACATTTGCCATAAATTCTGAATGTTAGCACTCTAGTTGCACATTAGATCACTGTAGTAAAGCTACTGCTCACCAGGGACGTCTGCTGCTGGTATTCAAAGTGCATGTTTCAGTCTGCATGTCAGAATTTTTTTAATGAAATAGAAGAGGATTTGAGAAGTCACTCAAAATGATCCCTAATTTTTCTTTCTGAAGCACTAATCATACTTTCTATGGCAAAATTAACCCCCTCATGTTGTTCCTTTTTAAATTGAGTGTTTTCAGACTTACCACTTCATTCCAATCAAGATGGCTTCTGGTGTGCCATACTTTTGTCATAAGTAAGACTGTTAGCGCTCTAGTTGTTCTTTAGAACACTCTGGGACATTCTGTCATTGGGCTATACTTGGGGTACATCTGGGTGATATTTGGGCTACATTTAGGCTCTTTTGTCTCTGGTGGCCATCTTGCGAGACTATGTCAGAATTTTTTAATGAAATTGAAGAGGGTTTGAGAAGTCACTCAAAATGTGCCCTAATTTTTCTTTCTGCAGCACTAATCATAATTCATATGGCAAAATATACCCCCTCATTTTGTTCCTTTTTAAATTAAATGTTTTAAGAGTTACCACTTTATTCCAATCAAGATGGCTTCAGGTGTGCCATACCTTTGTAATAAGTAGGACTGTTAGCGCTCTAGTTGTTCTTTAGAACACTCTGGGACATTCTGTCATTGGGCTATACTTGGGCTACATCTGGGTGATATTTGGGCTACATTTGGGCTCTTTTGTCTCTGGTGGCCATTTTGGGAGACTGCATGTCAGAATTTTTTAATGAAATAGAAGAGGATTTGAAAAGTCACTCAAAATGTGCCCTAATTTTTCTTTCTGCAGCACTAATAATACCTTCTATTGCATAATATACCCCCTCATTTTGTTCCTTTTTAAATTAAATGTCTTAAGAGTTACCACTTTATTCCCATCACGATGGCTCCAGGTGTGCTATACCTTTGTAATAAGTAGGACTGTTAGCGCTCTAGTTGTTCTTTAGAACACTCTGGGACATTCTGTCATTGGGCTATACTTGGGCTACATCTGGGTGATATTTGGGCTACATTTGGGCTCTTTTGTTTCTGGTGGCCATTTTGGGAGACTGCATGTCAGAATGTTTTAATGAAATAGAAAAGGATTTGAGAAGTCACTCAAAATGTGCCCTAATTTTTCATTCTGCAGCACTAATCATACTTTCTATGGCAAAATATACCCCCTCATGTTGTTTCTTTTTAAATTAAATGTTTTAAGAGTTACCACTTTATTCCAATCAAGATGGCTTCAGGTGTGCCATACCTTTGTAATAAGTAGGACTGTTAGCGCTCTAGTTGTTCTTTAGAACACTCTGGGACATTCTGTCATTGGGCTATACTTGGGCTACATCTGGGTGATATTTGGGCTACATTTGGGCTCTTTTGTCTCTGGTGGCCATTTTGGGAGACTGCATGTCAGAATGTTTTAATGAAATAGAAAAGGATTTGAGAAGTCACTCAAAATGTGCCCTAATTTTTCATTCTGCAGCACTAATCATACTTTCTATGGCAAAATATACCCCTTCATGTTGTTTCTTTTTAAATTAAATGTTTTAAGAGTTACCACTTTATTCCAATCAAGATGGCTTCAGGTGTGCCATACCTTTGTAATAAGTAGGACTGTTAGCGCTCTAGTTGTTCTTTAGAACACTCTAGGAGGCTGCAGTAGAACACAAAGGAATCAACTGACAGTCTCTGTCCTTGTTGGATGTACATGTTTTACTGAGAATGTCAGACTTCATTTTCACATGACTGAGAAAGATAATGTGAATTTACAGAAAATATGCTTTCAGTTTAGCTTATAGATCCCCTTCCAAACCACTGTGGGAAAATCATGAGATATTAGTTTTCTTTCAAACAATATTCATGATATCACAGCAGAAGGTTTTTTCACATGGTAAAATCACCTTAGAACCCACCACAATTCCTAAAACGAGTATGGTACCATCAACAAATGATTTATAATGTAACTAAAGTCCTAAAACCCTCTATTAACTACAATGCTTTTTAATGAGGTGCTATCATGTATATTGGTCCCAAGATGGCTGCCAACACTTCTTGGATGAAGTGCTGACAGCCAATCAGATCAGATGTGTGGTTAGGCTCCGCCCAGATATATATATTTTTTTGAACCTAAATTACTCAAAATCCACTGGAGCACATATATTGAGACCTAGCAAAGGCACATCAGGCTAACAGTCCCTACAATTTTGCCAAGTTTCGTGCAAATCCATTCAGCCGTTCGAGCTAAAAGTGAGGCCAACCGCCCTATGGAAATTAACATGGGAAAAATGCGTTTTGGGACCCCCCTTTTTTCTCGGCCCCCCCTTGATGAAACCCCCCCAAATTGTCAGGGGCTGCTCAGAAACAAAATGTTCCATTTTCCTGAAAATTTCAGCCAATTCCGTCCACAAACGCCAAAGTTATTAGACATAGAATTTTCAAAAATCCCATAGAGAAAAAATCCTAACTATATATACCTACTGGCGACCGCCAGTAGGTAATATATATATATATATATATATTTTTTTTTTTCTCGCAAAATTAGAACGCTGCACTCGGGAAATGTAGGTAGCTTGTTTTTATTCAGCAAACTCCACCATAAGTCTGTCACACCGACGCGTTTCGGGCATGCGCCCTTTCTCACGGTAGGTGACATTACTCTTTCCACAGTTTTTAAGGCTATGCACTTTGACCTTCCCCCATAGGATTCTGGGATTGGTAGTTTTTTAAGGTAGCAACGGAAAACACCTTAAGTGACAGTATTTTGATTATTTTACATATTTACATGACACATTATCACAATACTTAAGCAGACCAATTGCAAATTAGGAAAACCAAGGCGGGTGAGGACCTTTGGTTACATTCTAGGTATAGTACCTTTTCTGAATCCTAAGTTGTTTGGTAGTTATGCTTACAGTATGTGTTTCTGATTGCTCAGCTTATCTATACCACGATCTAAGATTTATAGGTATAGTACCTAAGATTGTCTTGTGTATAACTGAGTCTCGAGCTTATGTTAACCCACAGTTCTTACAATGATGTTTGTTCTGCTCATTGTACAGTTCCAGGAATTTTTGTATGTATGTCCTCATTTATAGATGTACAAAGAGTTCCTCATCCAAATTCATCCCCCTCGGGATCTTGCTTTTCATTCGGATGATATATTTTGATTCCAGTTGGCGAAGTTTGGATTTCCGATCTCCCAGTCTTTCATTTTCTCCTACATGATCTATTCCGTAGAATTGCATTTTCCTCCAATCTCCTTCTTGACATTCAAGCAAATGTTTGGCTGTAGCGTAAGACATGTCTTTGTTTTTTACAGCTCTTATATGCTCGAGCATTCTCTTTTTCAATGTGCAAACTGTACTCCCAATGTACATCTGTGCGCAGTCACATTGTATTACATATACTACATACTGAGTAGTACATGTGATCTTCGACTTTATTACAATTTGTCGGCCTTCTGGATCTCTGACAGATTTTGTATTTTTGCCTATTTTGCACGCTTTGCAGTGTCCACATTTGATAAAAACATTTTGTTGTGTTTTCAACCAGTTCGATGATTTTGTATTTTTGCTTTCAAAGTGGCTACGTACGAGCATGTCTTTTAATGATGGTACTTTTCTGAAAGATAACTTTGGCTCATTTCCCAATATTTTCTTCAAGTCAGGGTCTTGGTGTAATAATGGCCAGTATTTTTGTATACATCCTCGTATTTTGTGTGCCTCTTTGCTGTAACTCAAAATTAATCTAGGAGGTTCGTTTTTGGTTGAGATGGTTTGTCTTTTTTGTATCAGAATTTCTGATCTTGATTTTTGCTTGATTTTCTCCATGTTTCTCTTTAAAGTTTTTTTCTTATAGCCTCTCGCTTCCAATCTCGATGCACATTTTGAGATTTGGGTGTTGGCTTCCTTTTCTGAAGAGCAGTTTCTTTTCATTCTCACAAATTCTCCAAAGGGAATATTATTTATTGCAGACTTTGGATGAAAGCTTTCGGCATGTAAAATGCTGTTGGTTGCCGTGCTTTTCCGGAAAAGAGTCGTGTTTATTTGGTCATTTTCAATGTACACCGTGATGTCCAGATAGTCAATTTTATTTTTGCTGGTGTTACATGTAAATGATAATCCCATTTGGTTGTTGTTCAATTTTGAGAAGTATTCCATAAATTCTGCTTTGGTCCCCTTCCATATGAGAAAGAGGTCGTCTATATATCGTGACCAGAGCATTATTTTTTCCAATTCTTCCTGGTGTTCTGGCCCCCATGCAACCTCTTTCTCCCACCACCCCATTGTTAAATTTGCATAATTTGGGGAGAAGGACATGCCCATGGCACATCCACACAATTGCTGGTAGATGTCATGATTGAAAAGGAAGATGTTCTTGTTCAAGCAGGTGTCAATCAAGGTTAGCAGCATTGCTGAGTGTTCCAACTGAGATATGTTTTTCTGTTTTAGAAAATAAGCGCAGGCGTTTAGTCCTATTTTGTGTTCAATCGATGTGTATAGGGACACAACATCTATTGTCACCAATAAGAAAGAAGGGTCCCAAGTGATGTCAGATAGTATACGTAGGAAGTCTCCTGTGTCTTGGACATATGAGGCTAGGTTTTTGACCATAGGAGCTAAGTACTGATCCACATACGATGAGATATTTTCATAAATGAAGTCACATGAGGATACTATCGGCCTCCCTGGTGGGTCGATTAGAGTCTTGTGAACCTTCGGTAAGAAGTAAATTGTTGGTATTGTTGGGTTTTCTTTCCAAAGGTATTTTACTTCCTCACTGTTTAGTATTTTTAGTTCTTGCCATTCGTCCAACATATTTTTCAAATTTGTCTGCATTTTTTTGATTGGGTTAGATGTTAATTTTTTGCATTTTGACCCATCTTCTAACTGGCGGTAAGCTTCTTTCATGTAGTCTGTGGTGTTAAGGATGACGATGTTTCCACCCTTGTCCGCGGGCTTTATTATTATTTCCTTGTTTTGCGCCAATGCTAGTATTGCTTCATTTTCTTTTTTTGTGATGTTTTCTGCCTTTGTGTTACGTTCTTTTTCTATTTTTTCCAATTCTGTCATTACGGCTTCTGAGAACAGACCTATTTTGTTCCCGGGGTATAATTTTGGACAAAATGTTGATTTTACACGTAAATTGCTTGTTTGGTGAGTTTTGGTATCTAGTCCAAGTTCTTGCAGCATTGGCGCAAAACAAGGAAATAATAATAAAGCCCGCGGACAAGGAGCGTGAGCAAGCCTTATCGGCGAAACGCGTCGCACTTTTTCACTTGCTGAATAAATTTTCGCAAACACATTCTGGGTTTCCTGGCTTACTTCGGAATAGAAGAGGTATTTTTTTGGTACATATATATATATATATATATATATATATATATATATTCACTGAAAAAACCATAGGTTATAGACCATATATAGTTAGGAATTCGCATTTACAAAACCTTATTTTACTCACACAAAACCATTGAAATTCCATATATAGTTAGTTGCACTAACTATATATCGCGCACCCGCAATCCACTGCTGATGATGTCACATATTACATCATTCATGACATGGTCAGTGACATCACTGATGACATCACTGATGACATCTCAAATGACATCACTGATGACATCACTGATGACATCTCATTTGACATTACTGATCACATCACTGATGATATCATTCATGTGATAATACGATGAACCTCTTCAGACTCTAATATAACCTTAGATACAATCAGTGTAAACAGACACTCACAGACTGTCACTCATCCATGGAGTTACTCACACACCTAGTCAGTCATGCAAAGAATCAATCACACCTCCATTTCCTCAACTATACAGTTATACAAACTTTACTTATTCAAACATATACTAACACATATTTACTCTCTTATACAATCCCTGATACAAGTTCACAATGATCCATACAGCCACTCACACATTCACTGGCTCTTATGCACAGTTATTTATATATGTCAACTCTCACATGTACTGTGTTTTACATATGTACTTACTTTGACATGTAGCACTGAGATATCCATTCACTCACCAATACACTCATGCACACAGTCAACCGCCCATACAGCTGTTTCCACATGCACTTTTGAAACCATACATCTAGTGAATCAACTGCTCACACATCTATGCACAGGGTCATACACCTCACAGCCACCACACACACACTCAGTCTCCCATACAAATACTTGGGCAACCAATCAATAACCCATATAGTTACTCATATAGCTACTTATCAACACATGCAACAGTTTACAGAACAACAAACATAATGATGCACAAATTAAGACAGTTTAGTCACTAACCCATGCACTCAGTGAGACACATTTAATCACTCACTCATACAGTCAGTCATGCACCTACTAAATCCTTCATCCAGACACTTATACATCCACTCATTCTTCAATATGTAAGACATATTTTAACTTTACAGAAACATACAGTCACTGGATGTTGTCATCAGTGATGTCATCAGTGATGTCATTTGAGATGTCATCAGTGATGTCATCAGTGATGTCACTGACCATGTCATGAATGATGTAATATGTGACATCATCAGCAGTGGATTGCGGGTGCGCGATATATAGTTAGTGCAACTAACTATATATGGAATTTCACTGGTTTTGTGTGAGTAAAATAAGGTTTTGTAAATGCGAATTCCTAACTATATATGGTCTATAACCTATGGTTTTTTCAGTGAATTTTCAATGTTTTGTAAATGCTAATTCCAAACTATATATGGTCTATAACCTATGGTTTTTTCAGTGAATTTTCAAGGTTTTGTAAATGCTAATTCCTAACTATATATGGTCTATAGCCTATGGTTTTTTCAGTGAATATATATATATACATACATATATAAACATATATCATCTGTATATCTATATAAATACAAACATAAATGCATGCATACATATACTTATATGCATACAGATGCATGTTATTTACATGAAAGTTGAAAAAACACTAATAAAAGCAAAGCTAAAAAGCCACCTCATTACAAACAGAATGGCTTTAACTTAAACGAGGGCGAGATCTATTGCATTTTCAATGCTTGTTTACTTTGGTTCCATCAAGAAGGCATTCAGATGTGTCACACATTTGCCATCATTTCTGAATGTTAGCACTCTAGTTGCACATTAGATCACTGTAGTAAAGCTACTGCTCACCAGGGACGTCTGCTGCTGGTATTCAAAGTGCATGTTTCAGTCTGCATGTCAGAATTTTTTTAATGAAATAGAAGAGGATTTGAGAAGTCACTCAAAATGATCCCTAATTTTTCTTTCTGAAGCACTAATCATACTTTCCATGGCAACGTTAACCCCCTCATGTTGTTCCTTTTTAAATTGAGTGTTTTCAGACTTACCACTTCATTCCAATCAAGATGGCTTCTGGTGTGCCATACTTTTGTCATAAGTAAGACTGTTAGCGCTCTAGTTGTTCTTTAGAACACTCTGGGACATTCTGTCATTGGGTTATACTTGGGGTACATCTGGGTGATATTTGGGCTACATTTAGGCTCTTTTGTCTCTGGTGGCCATCTTGGGAGACTGTATGTCAGAATTTTTTAATGAAATTGAAGAGGGTTTGAGAAGTCACTCAAAATGTGCCCTAATTTTTCTTTCTGCAGCACTAATCATAATTCATATGGCAAAATATACCCCCTCATTTTGTTCCTTTTTAAATTAAATGTTTTAAGAGTTACCACTTTATTCCAATCAAGATGGCTTCAGGTGTGCCATACCTTTGTAATAAGTAGGACTGTTAGCGCTCTAGTTGTTCTTTAGAACACTCTGGGACATTCTGTCATTGGGCTATACTTGGGCTACATCTGGGTGATATTTGGGCTACATTTGGGCTCTTTTGTCTCTGGTGGCCATTTTGGGAGACTGCATGTCAGATTTTTTTAATGAAATAGAAGAGGATTTGAAAAGTCACTCAAAATGTGCCCTAATTTTTCTTTCTGCAGCACTAATAATACCTTCTATTGTATAATATACCCCCTCATTTTGTTCCTTTTTAAATTAAATGTTTTAACAGTTACCACTTTATTCCCATCACGATGGCTCCAGGTGTGCTATACCTTTGTAATAAGTAGGACTGTTAGCGCTCTAGTTGTTCTTTAGAACACTCTGGGACATTCTGTCATTGGGCTATACTTGGGCTACATCTGGGTGATATTTGGGCTACATTTGGGCTCTTTTGTCTCTGGTGGCCATTTTGGGAGACTGCATGTCAGAATGTTTTAATGAAATAGAAAAGGATTTGAGAAGTCACTCAAAATGTGCCCTAATTTTTCATTCTGCAGCACTAATCATACTTTCTATGGCAAAATATACCCCCTCATGTTGTTTCTTTTTAAATTAAATGTTTTAAGAGTTACCACTTTATTCCAATCAAGATGGCTTCAGGTGTGCCATACCTTTGTAATAAGTAGGACTGTTAGCGCTCTAGTTGTTCTTTAGAACACTCTGGGACATTCTGTCATTGGGCTATACTTGGGCTACATCTGGGTGATATTTGGGCTACATTTGGGCTCTTTTGTCTCTGGTGGCCATTTTGGGAGACTGCATGTCAGAATGTTTTAATGAAATAGAAAAGGATTTGAGAAGTCACTCAAAATGTGCCCTAATTTTTCATTCTGCAGCACTAATAATACTTTTTATGGCAAAATATACCCCCTCATGTTGTTTCTTTTTAAATTAAATGTTTTAAGAGTTACCACTTTATTCCAATCAAGATGGCTTCAGGTGTGCCATACCTTTGTAATAAGTAGGACTGTTAGCGCTCTAGTTGTTCTTTAGAACACTCTAGGAGGCTGCAGTAGAACACAAAGGAATCAACTGACAGTCTCTGTCCTTGTTGGATGTACATGTTTTACTGAGAATTTCAGACTTCATTTTCACATGACTGAGAAAGATAATGTGAATTTACAGAAAATATGCTTTCAGTTTAGCTTATAGATCCCCTTCCAAACCACTGTGGGAAAATCATGAGATATTAGTTTTCTTTCAAACAATATTCATGATATCACAGCAGAAGGTTTTTTCACATGGTAAAATCACCTTAGAACCCACCACAATTCCTAAAACGAGTATGGTACCATCAACAAATGATTTATAATGTAACTAGTCCTAAAACCCTCTATTAACTACAATGCTTTTTAATGAGGTGCTATCATGTATATTGGTCCCAAGATGGCTGCCAACACTTCTTGGATGAAGTGCTGACAGCCAATCAGATCAGATGTGTGGTTAGGCTCCGCCCAGATATATATCTTTTTTTGAACCTAAATTACTCAAAATCCACTGGAGCACATATATTGAGACCTAGCAAAGGCACATCGGGCTAACAGTCCCTACAATTTTGCCAAGTTTCGTGCAAATCCATTCAGCCGTTCGAGCTAAAAGTGAGGCCAACCGCCCTATGGAAATTAACATGGGAAAAACGCGTTTTGGGACCCCCCTTTTTTCTCGGCCCCCCCTTGATGAAACCCCCCCAAATTGTCAGGGGCTGCTCAGAAACAATATGTTCCATTTTCCTGAAAATTTCAGCCAAATCCGTCCACAAACGCCAAAGTTATTAGACATACAATTTTCAAAAATCCCATAGAGAAAAAATCCTAACTATATATACCTACTGGCGACCGCCAGTAAGTAATATATATATATATATATATATATATATATATAT
>NW_028241868.1:22500-55846 GCF_964263255.1 Lissotriton vulgaris | reverse complement strand
ATATATATATTCACTTAAAAAACCATAGGTTATAGACCATATATAGTTAGGAATTTGCATTTACAAAACCTTGAAAATTCACTGAAAAAACCATAGGTTAGAGACCATATATAGTTAGCTGGACATTTTATTGACATAAAACCAATGAAATTCCATATATAGTTAGTTGCACTAACTATATATCGCGCACCCGCAATCCACTGCTGATGATGTCACATATTACATCATTCATGACATGGTCAGTGACATCACTGATGACATCATCCAGTGACTGTGTGTTTCTGTAAAGTTTAAATATGTTTTACATATTGAAGAATGAGTGGATGTATAAGTGTCTGGATGAAGGATTTAGTAGGTGCGTGACTGACTGAGTGAGTGAATAAATGTGTCTTACTGAATGCATGGGTTAGTGACTAAACTGTCTGAAAGTGTGCATCAAGATGTCTGTTGTTGTGCAAGCTGCTGCATGTGTTGATCAGTAGCTATATGGGTTATTGATTGGTTGCCCAAGAATTTGTATGGAAGACTGAGTGTGCGTGTGGCTGGCTGGGAGGTGTGTGACTCTGTGCAGATCAATCTGTACTTGTATCAGTAATTGTATAAGAGAGTAAGTATGTGTTAGTATATGTTTGAAAAAGTAAGGTGTTCTGTGTTTAACTGTATAGATGAGGAAATCGAAGTGTGATTGATTCTTTACAGGACTGACTAGGTGTGTGAGTAACTCCATGGATGAGTGGCAGTGTGTGAGTGTCTGCATAGGTGTATGAGTGCATATGATAGTGTTGGAATAATGAGTGACTGTATGTATGAGTGATTGTATGGGTGAATGAGTGAATGTGTGTGTAGACGTAGGAATCAGTGAGTGCATATGTAGTAACTGGTATTGGTGTGTCATGATGTCATCAGTGATGTCATTTGAGATGTCATCAGTGGTGTCATCAGTGATGTCATTTGAGATGTCATCAGTGATGTCATCAGTGATGTCACTGACCATGTCATGAATGATGTAATATGTGACATCATCAGCAGTGGATTGCGGGTGCGCGATATATAGTATGGCTGAGATACCCGCCACCCCCTCTCAACACAATCCCCAAGAATTGGGAAACCGGAAACAGTTCTTGAACTTTTGGAAGGCGGGAAGGGAGTTACCCTTCCCGGCCGTATTTATTAAAATATGAAACAAAATAAAAACATTAAAATAACAGTTTCATATTATGTACAATTTCATTTCCACATTACGATGTTTGGCTAACCTTAACAGATCTCTAATACAAAGGTTCTCCTAGCCGAACTAACATCCTACAAAACATTTGACTTGAAATTGTACATCCTAACGTTAAGGGCCAAGGCAAGGTCGTAACCGGTGTCAGATCCCTAAACCAGAAATACCCCCCTCACTTGTGAGAGGAGCGACCGCACAGAGGCGTACCTCAAGTGCATCTACCAATTTCCCTTTGTACTTGACGGGGGCCCCAATGAACTCGACGCCATTTAACGGTCGTTCGAGGACTCGTGTGAGGTGTCTAAAAGGTAGCGTAAACCCCCTCCCGCACCCCACACAACTTACCCATCTGCCGTCGCAGATGTCCTGGCCCCGTAGCCCCTCCTATCCAGGAAGGGGCCTTGACCACCTTTCCTTTCCTTCCGGCGGCCTATCCTTAGACGGGACCGCCTCCCCGTTGAGGGGCCAATTGGCCACCTCCCCCGAGCGCTCCCATCCGTAATGGGTGACGCCCCCTCATAGGGATCTTCCAATTACTGCTCACCGATCATGACCTTACCGCCACAGGCCGGATAGTTGACCGGCTATCCGGACCCCCCACAAAACTCCTACCTAAAGGTCATGCTGTAAACTCCTTAACCAGGCTACGAAGTCTCCTATGAGTAACTCATTCCCCACCTGGGACAAATGAACCCCGTCCCCCAAATACATACTGTCCCCTTTGATACAACCATGCGAAACAGAATGTAGTGTGCTTGAACGAAACAATCTACTCACTTTGTTATTTATTTTCTTTACTGAATGATTCAGAGCAGTAACCGAAATAGCCCCCCGCCACACTTTCCGTGGGATCATATGGGACCATGCAATTGTGCACCCTGGAACTCTTCTTGCCAACCAACTTACTGTGGAAAGCATTGCCTCAAGAAGAAGTCGTCTACCAGTGGCCACCAGATCGTTACCCCCAATATGGACTATGATTATAGACGGCGGTGACCTTGTCCGCTCTAACAAACCCTCAAAAAAGAATTGAAACTGGTCAATACAGAGCCCGCCCTTTCCGTAGAAGGACACCCTGTACCCGTATTCCCCAGCCACGTGAATCATATCACCTGCTTTGAATACGTCCGCGGCACGCCTCACATATGAGTGGCCCACGACCCACACCTCCTTATTCGCAGACGGTGATTTCTGACCGCTGGTCCCCAGGAGTCGGGTCGACTGTACAGTCCGCCCCGCTTCGTAAGCTTGCGTAACTGAAAATCAAACAGAAACAAGAAGCGTGAGTATATCATTACAGCTTCACAACATGTGCAACCGCACATACCTTTTATAACAGTTCGAGGACCAACGCCCCACACGTTTTACTTGTTCCACACTCAGACCCCTGGCTGTAGCCTCAGTAGCAGCCCCTATCCGAAAGGAATGGGTTCCGAACTCGCCGGGGTTCAAGCCTGCGGCCGAAATCGACATCGCAAGCACCCTCTGGAACTGAAACCTCGTCAGTGGGGTGGCGTCAGCGTGTCTCAAGAAGGTCCCCCCCCATGCTGCAACCCTCTGTGCCAAATATTCCTCTACGCATACCACAGGGCACATGGAAGACCCGGGGATCCTCTGAATGATTACGCAGTCCCCGATTGCTCCTTGATCGGATTTGGACCTAACAAATGAGACCGTCATCGTCTCCCCCCTGACCTGAATGTGCTCCCGGCACAATCCCCCCATCGTATCCCGCTTGTTCTTTGCCACTAATTCGCTTACCCGCATAGCCCCATGGAATGCTAGTGCAAATGCGGCTCGGAACAACACTGCTTCATACTGGGATGAACATGTTGCCGGGAGCACAGACAATAACCGGGTCAGCCTATCCAAACCTATCGGGTGCCTCTCATCTACTCTGCGACCCTCAAGGCGTTGCCACCCACGTAGCGCTTTCTGCACAACGAAAGACGCTGTCGGGTCCCGGATCCCATGAGCCTTTGCCATAAAGGAAATGGCGGCCCGATGCCTCTGGGCCGTAGCTACTGATTTGCCTGCCTGACGTAAAGAGAGCAGAAATTTCACTACAAACTCTTCCTGACCCCAAAGCTCCCCCCTAGCAGTACCCAAAAAGGCCCAATAGGAACGGAACGCCCCTTCATATGCCTTCCTCGTCCTGGGTGCTAAACTCTCTCCCACGAGGTTTTGTAGTTCGGGGCACCGAGAGACCAGAGAGCTTCGGGAAAGGGTGCCGCCACCGGGTCCGCTGTGGGCAGAAAACCCCAGAAGGCCTGCATACGGAAACGAGAAAGCGCATCAGCCGCTTGGTTCATCACCCCCGGCACATGTCTTGCCCTAAACAGTACATTCAGTTGCATGCATAACAACACAATTTCCTTGAGCAGTCTCAGAATCAATATGCATCGTGCTGCCTGACTATTGATACACTCAACCACGGTCATGTTATCAGACCAGAACACCACAGAGTGATCACGGAAACCCCCGGGCCACGTTTTCAGGGCCACCAAAATAGGAAAAAGTTCGAGAAAAGCAATGTTACTCGTCAACCCGCAGTCATGCCACCATGACGGCCATTTTTGAGCCGACCATTGTGTACCAAATATGGCACCAAAACCTATACTCCCCGCCGAATCTGTCCAAAGCCCCAGCTCCTCGGAGGACACCGCTGGTTTGTTCCAGACAATTCGACCATTGAAATCCGCCAGAAATGCCAACCAAATGCGCATGTCCTGGCGAACCTCTGCCGAGAGTCTCGTGCGGTGATGTCCTTCCTTCAGGCCGACCATGGCTTGTGCAATCGAGCGGGAAAAGGGGCGCGCCATTGGTATCACTCTTAGGGCAAAATTCAACTGACCCACCACCTGTTGCAATTGATGCAGGTTTACTTTTGTTGCACGAATACATGTCTCAAGGGATAACCTGAATTTCAACACTTTTTCCTTGGGTAATCGAAAACAACCTTCTACCGAGTCGAGCTCGATCCCCAGAAACTCGATCAAGGTCGAGGGACCCACAGTCTTACCTGGCGCCAATGGCACACCAAATCGATTCATTAAGACACAAAATTCATGTAAAGCCTGTCCACACTCAGGATCCCCGGCTGCCCCCAAAAACAGAAAGTCATCGAGATAGTGCATAACATGTTGAAAACCTGTCTTCCTTGTGAATACCCACTGCAGAAAACAACTGAACTTCTCGAAATAGGCACATGAAATCGAGCACCCCATTGGCATACATCTATCCATGTAATAGCGACCCTGAAACATGAAACCAAGAAGACGCTGATCGTCTGGGTGTACCGGGAGCAACCGGAACGCTGACTCGATGTCTGATTTTGCCATCAGCGCCCCGGGCCCCAGGCGATTCAACATGGCTACGGCCTCATCGAAAGATGCGTACCGCACTGAACACACTTCCGGGTCTATCGCGTCATTCACGGAAAGACCACGTGGGGCTGACAAGTTATGTATCAGCCGAAACTCACCCGGGTCCTTCTTGGGGACCACCCCTAGAGGGGAACAAACAAAGTTAGCAACCGGTGGCAAATCGAATGGACCGGCGACACGACCTCGAGTCACCTCCTTCCCAATCTTTACCTGTACCACTGCCGCGTGCTGCAAGACCGACAGTTGATTCTTACAGTTTGCTACACCCTGAAAATCCCCCACTGGGATGCGGAAACCATATGAGAACCCGTTTCGCAAAACCCCAGCGGAAGCATGATCCGGGTATTCGTTGAGCCAAGGAATCATTGCCATGGTATCAATCGGGGTAGGTAAAGGCGCCCCTCGGACTATATCAGACCTGTTTGGTGCCTCCCTTACCACCGTTATCACCCGTTTTGGCTCTGCACAAGGACTCAGGATGGGATGGCTGCCCACACCCCCCACACTCATGTCTGAATTTGCATGACCCCTGGGGCCTCGTACATTTCCCTCTGTTAAAATTCCAACAGATCCCCCTTTTCCCTGTGTTGCCACTCGGCTTCGAGTGGTACTCGTTACCTGCACCCGTCCGAAAGGGTGTCCCAGAGTTTTGGCGGGAAGATTCCCCTCCGTTACTCCCCACCAATGGTACCTTCAACATTCCTGTACTCTCCATTTTTTGACATTACACGGAGTCGTAACAATCCCAAGTCAACAATGGGTCGTGTTCCTTAGCTTTTCTAAAAAGATTGTCATAGCAGAACCACTGATTGCCCCCATATGCCACAGAATACTCCATAATACGTGACTGATAAATAGGTAACTTGGTCAGCAACTCGGGCCTGCGCTCGCCCATGATGGAGGTAAATATGCCCCACGCTCTGCCCCAAGTACCAATGTTCTCGTCAACCTTAAAGGCGCCCATTTTTGCGCGCCAAACACTCGGATGCATGAGCTCCTTTTGGCTCTTCACATGCTCTATCTCGTAATGGTCGGTAAGCAATGAAAACATGTTTACATACTTATCCGCCCAAATCAATTCCTTAATTTCTAGTGGAACATGCTGGGCAATCTTCTCCCTTCGAGAAGGTACAGACCCCTCCCCCGCAATCGGCAATGGCCGCTTACCTGAAGTAGACCCTGCACTTGCCGCCGAACTTGGGCCTGCTGCACTTTCAGCCGCCGGAACCTGTGGGGGAACAGAAGATGGTGCCTTCGCAGCCTCCCTAGATTCCCGCAGTTGCCTCATTACTGCCCGGGCGTCGTCAGCCGTGGCGCCCTCGCTATCTTTTCCCAACCACGCTGCCAATTGTGCCGCTAACTCGGGGGGCATATCCTCCCTGTTCACGGGGGTGACCACCACAGGGATTGGATTCCCCTCTTTCGGCACCGGGATTGGCTCCTCACGTGGGGTATCGGGAACCGGGGTGTCCCCCCCAAGTGCCCCCCTTCTGGGCCTCTTGCTTCTTCCACCGGGGACTGCTCCCTTCAAAGGCCGTTTCGGTCCTCCCCCCGTCCTTAGCCTCCACCTTTTTCTTCAAATCGGCTATCTCCTTCATGAGCATGCGGAGCATCTGCTCGGTACCGACCCGCTTTCCGACTTTCTTGGGCATTCTCAGACGGGATATCTGTAAGACAAAAGAAAGATTACAATGCTCAAAATTGGCTCTTCGTTCCGTCTCGAGCTCACGTGCAGCGGGGAGGTGCAGCTTCAGAGCACAGGAACAAGAGGATGCTTTCTTGGCTTCCGCTCCTTTAATCCGTCTTCAGGGCGGGCGTAAACCCGCCCCCGCCTGCCTCCGAGGGCGTGGCCGGCCGCATCAGTGTCTAGGACAGCCCATTCTAGGGCGGGAAAAAAGGCGCGCCCCGGCTACGCCGCTTCGGGCATACCAGCCGAGACTCGCCTCCCGCCCAAGATGGCTTCCCGGGGGGATCGTGGTACTCCACCATACGTTCGGGGGGACCGAATGGTCGCCCCTTTCCATTAGTGCAATTAACTATATATGGAATTTCATTGGTTTTATGTCAATAAAATGTCCAGCTAACTATATATGGTCTCTAACCTATGGTTTTTTCAGTGAATTTTCAAGGTTTTGTAAATGCAAATTCCTAACTATATATGGTCTATAACCTATGGTTTTATAAGTGAATTTCATTGGTTTTTTCAAAGCTAATATCTATAGCTGTAAAATATATTCTTTATTACATGACGTATCACGTAGCCACGTGAGACGCCTCATGACGCGTCGCATAACCATGACGTATCGGCTCTGCAGCACAAACAAAACCCGTAACGTAAGCGCACCGGTGCACGCTTACAGATATATATTTTTTTTAACCTTAATTAGACAAAATCCACACGTGCAAAAATCCTAACTATATATACCTACTGGCTATCGCCAGTAGGTAATATATATATATATATACATCCCCCTCGCGGCGGGGGTGGGCATTTCCAGCCAGCCGCGCTGGGATTGGCCGGCCGGCCCCAGCACGTCCGGGTCACCGCGGGCAGCGCGGCGGCCCGATTTCAGGCAGGCAGGCGGGGAGAGTGCGCGCACGCGTGCGCGCCGATAGATATATAATTGATTTTAAATGCAATTTTCTCAGCAAATACTGGATGGATTTACACCATTTAAAGAAAAGCGTAATATGCGAACCAGTCTCTTCCATTTTACCAAATTTCAAATAATTCCGTTCAGCCGTTCGGGCTGTAGCCGTGTCTAAAGGTCCTATGGAAATTAACATGGGGGAAAACACGTTTTGGGACCCCCCTTTTTTCTCAGCCCCCACTTGACGAATCCCCCTCAAACTTTCAGGGAAGGAGAGGAGCGGAGCGAGCCATCTTCTTTGAGAAATTTGCGAAGATTCATCAACCAGCGCCAAAGTTATTCCCAATAGAATATTGGGGATTTCCTATAAAAACTAGGTCCTAACTATATATACCTACTGGCTACCGCCAGTAGGTAATGTATATATGTATATATATATATATATATATATATATATATATATATATATATATATATATATATATATATATATATATATATAACCTACTCGCGGTCGCCAGTAGGTATATATAGTTAGGATTTTTTCTCTATGGAACTTTTGAAAATTCTATGTCTAATAACTTTGCCGTTTGTGTACGGAATCGGCTGAAATTTTCAGGAAAATGGCACATTTTGTTTCTGAGCAGCCCCTGAAAATTTGGGGGGGTTTTGTCAAGGGGGGGCCGAGAAAAAAGGGGGGTCCCAAAACGCGTTTTTCCCATGTTAATTTCCATGGGGCGTTTGGCCTCACTTTTAGCTCGAACGGCTGAATGGATTTGCACGAAACTTGGCAAAATTGTAGGGACTTTTAGCCCGATGTGCCTTTGCTGGGTCTCAATATATGTGCTCCAGTGGAATTTGAGAAATTAACGTTTAAAAAAACAGATATATCTGTGACAGCGTCCTAGATAGCGCTCTAGATCGCGTACTTTTCGCATAACGGAGCTTTGCGAAGCGAAGCTGATTGGCTCTCCGGTGTCTGTCAACATTCTAAACAGTCCGTAGCGGCCGCCATCTTGTCTCTCTGTATGATCGAGAGACAAGAGGAGGCCAAAACGAAGGGGGAAATGAAGGAAAGGGGGCAAGGTAGACCCCTTCTGACCCCCTAGGATTGATGAGGGGGATATTAAAGTGCCCCGCGGGGCCAAAAAAAATAAAAAAAATTGTTTTTTCGTGGGGTGCGCCCGGTTCGCGTACTGGAAAGCGGTCTGGGGAGCGTAGTATAAGGAAACAAGAATGATTGACTTTTACCTCATTGTATGTTTATTGATTGTTCGTTTTGTTGTTTTTTTTGTTTATTTTTATTTACGTAGCTACATGTAGGTATCAATGTAGAGTCTATAATTTAATAAACGCCGTCTCCTTTGTAGATATGTTGCTTGTTGTTAAAGAAGTTATTGTGGTATATGGAATTCATACCATAGTCTGTCTGGAAAGCCGAAACAACATGGAGGCAGGAGATGATAAAGAGATGTTGTTGATGTTGTCACTTGTTGTTTTTGCAAATACACATTGGAGATAATATAGTGGGAGAAAGGAAGTAACTATGTACAAAGTTAGTATGTAACACCAAAAAGTTGCACAGTATATTTAAAGTCTGACTTCACGTTATAATCAATTTGCTACTAGTTTTCAATATATATATATAAAAATAAATAATGTGTCAAACAATTTTTGAATTAAGAAATTAAAATTAATTTTTCAGATTGTTTTTCAAAATTTAAAAGAAAATCTAAAAAATCGTGATCATTTTTTTCTTCATTTTTCAGTAGAAAATCTACTGCATCTACACATTGCACAAGTTCATTGTTTATTGTGTCGTCGTAGAAATCCAAGTCAACTTGTGTCTCAATTTTTTTTTCTGTTTCAGTTTTAAAGTTGTTTACTTCTCCTTCCATTTTGAATTCTGAAAAATGAATTTTTTAAAAATATATCAGTACAGAAAGGGTATTGTTGGGTTTCAGTACAGACAGGCAGTTTGGTGATTTAAACAGTGTTTTTTTCTTTGGGCAGTGTATGGTATCAAATTGGAAGTAGAAATATGAAGAAAATTATCGAATAAACTCTTAGTCAATTCTGAATTATACTAGAGAAGTCTAACTCTATCCTTAACTCAGGGCCGGCGCTAGGCATGGGCAGCGTGGGCTGCCGGTCAGGGCCTCACACTCAGCCCATCAGCATGGGGCCACACACTGGTGATGTGTCCTTTTGTTTTCCTGGAGATCTATCACAAAGAAAGGTGTCGCCTGCAATTAAGGTCCATTGGCGGGGGCCCCTCCTTGGGCCTCTCATGGATGGTGTCAGGAGGTATAGGGGAGGGAGAAGGAGACGCTCCCTCAATTGCAAGGAGACTATTCACAGACACTGTAGGGGGCCCATTGTCCAGCATTTTGGCGCACCCTCAGTTTTAAAAATAATATCTTACCTTTTAAATATAATTTGAAGTTATCAGTTGATTTTTTGTTGTTCTGCACTTCACGAAGTAGTAGTCAAAATGGCTGTGTTTCTTTCTCTTTGTTTATATATATTCAGGTACATAACCAATCAAATGTCATGATATAGTAGTAGAAATTGAAAGTAATATTTTAATTGGTTGTCATTTCCAACACTTTCGATATTTTTTGTGAAGTAATTTACCTCAGGGATTTTAGAGAGTTCTACATGCTAAATGGCTAAATGGTATTCCAACTAAATTTGTGAAAATGGTAGGGATTGGTATGTAGTATGAGCTACTGTTTAATTGGTGAAAGTGTCTCCAGTGGTGTTTCTGTAAATTACTTTCCCACCTTTTTTGAGGGAGTGCTTGTCAGTGCGTTTCCCGGTATGCGAACTTGCAGTGTTACGGGAGTCCTCCATTTTGTGTTTCGGTAGAATTGAGATACAAGATGGAGGGTAAATAATGTTCAGAATGGGTAGATTGGGGTACTTTAGACGTATGCTGTTTCCCTAAGTTTTCTGAGGGTGGCTGACGAGGCTCATATATGTCGATAAAAAAAAAGGTTTTTTTCGTGTGGTTAGCTGCAGGTACGCAAATTGGGTAGCGTACCGGGAAGCGAATATAGGTGAAATTAAGTGAAAAAAAAGGTTCATTCGAAATTTTAAAAGAGTACACTAAGTTAAGGTAGCTCTGAAAAGAGCTTTTGGGTTCTGTGTATGTTCTAGAAAGTTATAAGTAGGAACCAATACACATTCTTAAATTTAGTATGAAAACTCTGTTCCCCTCATCTGAGAAATGCACGCCATCTCCTCTGTAGATATCTTGCATGTAGTAACGCTAGTTATTGTTGTAGATGCAGCCCATTCCATGGTCCCTCATGTAAGCTGAAACAGACTTATTTACATGCTTCCTCGATTTCTCAATTTGTGGACAAAATTGATTGGACCACCTCCATTTTTGTCTTTGGCATATATTGGAATATACCAAGGCAGTTTGAGGAAAAAGTGTCATCAATTGCTCAAAGGTGTCCTTTAAAAGCATTTCCAGACCTACCCCAGTCAAAGTGCCCAAATCGTTTCCTCCACAGTGCACTATTATGAGGTCAGGGGTTGGCAAATGTAAAAAGGTTTTCACCAATGGTATCAATTGGTGACATTTCAATCCTCTTCGACCAATCCATTTGATTTCCACATTTTGTAAATCGAGGTTGTGTAAATTTCTGTTTTCAGCATACCTGTGAGCCCAGTGGATGTAGCTATGTCGCAGAATCCAGACTGAAACATGGCTAGAGGAGTTTTTGCTGCAGTCAGATGAAGTGTGGGAATGAAATGGCAGTTGAAATAGTGATGTTTGTAATGTAAAAAACTGTGGAGTTTAAGTGCAAATGATTCATTAGCAGTGATTGGTGTATTTTCATTGCTGAAAACAGAAAGTTAGGGTGCATGGATGTGTTCTTTGAAAGATGTATTTTGAATGGTTATTTAAAAATGTTGTTATGAAAGATTGCAGTGGATTAGCAGGTGTACTGAGAGTTCAGAGTTCATTTGAAACATTGTTGTGTGAACTTGTGGTCATGATAGGTCAGGCAGGCGGTAGTTGCTATGGAAAAGAGGTAGAAAGGGCAGAGGGGGGAAGGGTGTTGATTTGAAAAAAGTGAGGGAAGAGTTTTTATTGGCTGACATGAGAGATATGTGTGTTGAATATCAGCGTTTCGGTGCCTTTGTTGGTTCCAGCCTCTGGAGTCCATACCTTTAATTCTGGTACAGAATAATTGGTGTGTTTCTGAGACTGTTTTCAATTTCAAAAAGAATTTGTAAAGGTGAGTTATCGTTTATATATTTTAGTTAAAGAGTAGTATGCTTTTTTGCGTAAATAAGAAAGTCAGCTGTGTATTTAAAATGATGTTTTGCGTTAAGTGTTTGCATTCTGCTTTCAAAGGCGATTTTGCATTCTTCATTTATAGAATCGGAAAAATTATTGGTTCGGTAAAATACCGAATCGGTAATTTTACCGATTCTGTAAATTTGCTATATAGGGGGGAGTCTTCTGAGTCTCAAATGACTTAACGAGAGGGCACTGTCCTCCTGGCTCCTCCACGCAGCAGATCTGTTCGCCCCCTCTGTATACTTGTCTAACATTAGAGGTAATTATGCCCACAAATGGTTCACCCAGGAACTTAGAGCACTTAAATTAGGGGTACGACAGAAAGAAAGACAGTGGAGAGCCACTTATTCATCACAGGATAGGGAAATTTTCTGCGTCACTAGGAAAAAATATCAAAAAATTTTAAGCCAACACAAACTCAACTACTTTTCCACGGAAACCACTGGGTTTCTGGAGCCCAATCAAGCTGGGTTCCGTCCAGGCAATTCGACCGAGACGGTAACCCTGGCAGTCCAGAACACACTTCGGTGTAACGCAGACAGGGACGTCCACCAGGCACTGGTACTCCTTGACCTGTCTGCTGCATTCGACACGGTCGACCACACCATTTTGGTCGGCCGTGTCGGGCAGGCAGGCCTCAGAGGTGCTGCCCTGAGCTGGGTGGAATCATTTTTGTCTGACCGGACTCAAGCAGTGAGACTGGGCACCTTCACAGCCCCTAGAATTAAAAATGACTGCGGTGTCCCTCAGGGCTCTTCCCTGTCCCCCCTTTTATTTAATTTATATTTGCGTCCCCTCTTGTACTCCTTGAGGAAATTCAAAGTGTGGATCTTTAACTACCCAGATGATCTGCAATTGATTTTCCCCCTAGGCTCGCCTGACGCTGTTACTGAGTTTAGGGAGGTCATGGCTCACATCCAGAGGTGGATGGGCCTTAACCACCTAAAACTCAACCCAGGCAAGACTGAACTGATCTTGCCTGGGAAGAGTGAACTCAGCTGGGGACCTCAATTTTGGCCTTCGGAGATGGGAAATCCCCCTTCCAAATCCCGCACGGTCAAGAGCCTTGGAGTCACCTTTAGCGAAGACCTCTCTTTGAAAAGTCAGGTAGGGACAGTAGTCTCCGCATGCTTCTTTCAGCTGCGCAAGATTAGAAAGATTGCCCATCTCCTAACCCATTCTGCCCTGATACAGGTGACCATCGCCCTTGTGCTGTCTAGGCTAGACTACTCAAATAGTTTATATTTGGGTCTTCCAGCCGGGCAGCTCAAGAGGCTGCAGCTAGTTCAAAATCAGGCGGCCAGGCTGATCTGTGGGCTTCCTAAATGGCAGTCCATCAGGCCAGGCCTGGCAGATCTGCATTGGCTGCCGATAGCCCAGAGGGCGGCTTTTAAAACCGGCTGCATTATCTTCAGGGCACTACAAGGCAAGGGCCCCAAATTTATCATCAACTTGCTTGCCAGATATGTCCCCTCTCGCAACCTTCGTTCCAGTCACAAAAGCCTGCTCACGGTGCCTGTTGTTAGGAAACAACGTCAGGGCGGCAGCTCCTTTCACTTTCTTGCTGCCTCCCTCTGGAACTCACTGCCAGCTTCTCTAAGGTCACACGAGGATATTCTGGCCTTTAGACATGCCTTAAAGACCTGGCTCTTTAGGGAAGCCTATCCTTAGATGTTCCAAGCTGTCCTCCTGTTGTTGTGTTGTGTTTCTGAAAACTTCCTATAGCGCCATGAAGCCTACGGGCGTACGTGCGCTCTACAAGTCAAATTTAACATAACATAACATAACGAATCGGTATTTTAGCATGAAATCAAACTTCATGGTAAAATACCGATTCCGGTGTGCATGCACATTTGTGCATGCACACGTATGTCATGTGAAAGGCAGACCTGCCCTTACATGATTGTAGGTGTATAATTGTTTTACATAAAAGGTTTTAAAACTTTGTTTGAAATCAAATGCATGCACACTTAGGGCCCGATGTAGGTGGTCGTTTAGGCCATTTACCGACCGGTTACGGCCGATTTCGGTCGTTTCCGACCTGTAAATGGCGAAAAGGTATGTAGGCGCCTAAATCCAGGGTCACATGTAGGTAAATTTACATTTACAGAATCGGAGAAATTGTTTTTGATGGTAAAATGATGTGACTCCTGCAATGCGTCGCTTTTGCGGAACAGATATATGATGTAATTGTGTTGTTAATGTTATGGTGTACATGTAAAAAATGAGGCATAAGTGTTGCACGGGCATTGTAGATACTCTCCTATGTGTGCTTAGCAATTTCAAGTCACTTCCCCCGGGTTCAAGGGCCTTGTAAATACGTCCCCATGTGTGTCTGGTCATTTGAAGTCATTTTCCTTGTAGTGTAAGGCCCTTGTAAATACGCCCCCATGTGTGCCTGGCAAATTTTAATTTTGATTGTTTGAGTTACATAGCCATGTTAAAAGTTATTGAAAAAAAGGTGCAAGTTCCTTAAAAAAACGTTTTCATGTGTATTAGGGCATTTTAAGTCTGTTCCCCATGAATGTAGGGGCCAGATGTAGGTGGCTGAAAATAGCCATTTACCGATCGGTAACGGCCGAATTGGGCCGTTACCGACCGGTAAATGGGCATTGACATGTAGGGGCCCTTAAATGTTGCGTTTTCTGTAATTTTACCGAATCGGTAATTTTACCGATTCGGTAAAATTACCGAATCGGTAAAATTACCGATTCGGTAAAATTACCGAAAATGCAAGATTGAAATGTGGGTAGCCAATTTTCCATTGGCACATGGCTTTCAGAATCAGTATTTTACCATGGAATACAAATCCATGGTAAAATACCGATTCCTGTGTACATGCACATCTGTGCATGTACACATATGCCATGTGACAGACAGACGTGTCCTTAGGGCATGTCTGTGTGCCACATTGCACACATGCCCGTTTTGAGGGTGCTAGATGTTGTCAAAGTGATACCCCCTGCACCCTTGACAAATTCGGTATTTACCGATTCGGTAAATACTGAATCGGTATTTGAATTGAATCCTATGGGCTTCAAGGCCCATAGGATTCAATAGCAAATATCGATTCGGTATTTACCGAATCAGTAAATACCGAATTTTTAAGGAATCGGTAATAAATCAGATGTTGGTACCTACATCCCATTTACCGATTTTGAAATACCGAATCGGTAAAATTCGGTAATATTCGGTATTTCAAAATCGGTAAATGTGATTTACCTACATCTGGGCCTAGGTGTATTATTGTTTTACATAAAGGGCCCGATGTAGGTACCAAATACCGGTCAGAAACTGACGATTTCGGCCGTTTCCGACCGGTATTTGGCCTACTGAGATGTAGGGGACCTTTTTTTGTCCGATTCGGTATTTTACCGATTCGGTAAAATTACCGAATCGCAAAAATACCGAATCAGTAATTTTACCGTTTTTTAAATTTGGGATGTAGGTGGGACTACTTTCTGTCCCACAGGCCCTTCAGATTCGGTATTTTAACACCCAATCCAATTGGGTGTTAAAATACCGAATCCAGGTGTGCATGTACATGTGTGCATACACACCTATGCCATGTGACAGACAGACATGCCCTTAGGGCTGGTTTGCTTGCCACATGGCACCTGTGCCTGTTTTAAGGGTGTCAGAGGGTGTCAAAGTGATACCCCCTGCACCCTTGTGAATACTTTTTTTTTTTTTATAGCATTGTCGAATCTAGTTCTTACTGTTATTGATTTACTGTTTGGTAATAGTGGTTAATAACATTTTTTATTATATTTCACCACAGATTCAACTGCAGATTATTTGGGAATTAGACAATGCCGTCTAAGGATAGAATTCGAAAGGCTACAAAACGTCAAAGACAGCAGTTACCAAATATTTTGCAGCAGTCCTCTACATTAATATTATCTCAACGGACGAAGAGAACACAGGGTAAGAGAACAAAATCATTCCTTAGAAACCTTTGTAGAAACAAAAGTATAACTACAGAACAAGTTTTAGTCCAGAAAAAGAGAGCCAATTTAAATGGAAAGGAAAGGCCCGTGAAAAAAGTTTGTGCTAGAGCAGGAGATAACTCTGAGCATGGCAGTAGAAGGGCAAATATTTTCAGGGACATTCGTAAGCGAATGTTCCGTAACAGGGTAATTGTCAATTTGGTAAAACAATTTAAAAAAGGTCAACAGAAAGTGTCATTTTATAAGAAAAAGAAAAATGTAGAGAAAATTATTGATCAGGCTTTCGAAATCAAGCGAAAGTTATTTATTTTGGTAATGAATAGAATTAGGAAACTAAACAAGGTAATCTATGTTTTCAAATCTAATAGTAGATGGAAGAGAGACGTTAATCGGAGTAATTTTTGTGAAGTTTTCTTAGGAGAATGGATGCATAGTTCAAATAGTGAGGCATTTTTTAAAGAGGAGAGTTATTTTCAGGACAATGTTTTGGTGCATGCAGTTGACAGCAGTGGTCGAGCATATGAGGTAAAAGATGGTCATCCGGTTGAAAAAGAAATACTTGTGTCTGCAGATGCAGAAGAGGCGCTACGTGATGAGGTTTTAGGGAGACGTCCTAAGGGACCAGTGTCCACCTGGAAGTGTAGTTCTATTTGCAGTGTGCGACAGGATTCTATCAATTTGCTTTGTGATTTTATACGGACATTTCATAAGAAAAGTGTAAAGCAAAAAATAAAGTTGTTGCAAGAATTAGATCCTTGCAGAGTGAGACAAGTGACAGGTTTGCGTGGTCATTCACTGGCTTGTCTTTCTAGGAGAGTATGCCAGAGTGTATTTCATCATTTCAGGATGCTTGCAGTGCATCATAATAAAGTGAGGAAATTAGTTAGAATGTTGTATTATGCTAAGAGTCCAGCAATTATGCTTAAAAAATTAAGCAAAGCTCTTTTGCATGGTTCTGAAGTAGATCTGAAGAATATTTGTCAAGAAATTGAGTTCTGTTATTTTGCTGGTAAAGAGAACAATGTTGATATTGAACCACTAGAAGATGGTAATGTGGAAGACAGTGAACAGATTTTCAGTACAGATAAGTTTCACAAGGAAATTTCCACGTTTATGGTGAAGTCAAGTGAGAGGCCTAATTTCACTTGTGTGTGTTGTCTACGGACTTATTATAAGAATCAGACTAAGTTAGTGGATATATATGCAAAGAGTGATATGGAAAACAATAGTGAATGGAAGGATTTTGCCACATACTTGATGGTAGAAAATTTTTTGATTTGGGAGCAGACCAACGTATGTGTACTTATTGCTATAACAAATTAAACCAAAACCAGATGCCTGCTAGAGCGGTTTATAATAATCTGGATTTAGATGACATTCCTTATGAATTGAAGGATTTAAATACTTATGAATCTATTTTGATTCAAAGTGTCCATCCCTTCCAGGCTATTGTACGAATGGAGCCAAAGACAGGGAAGTTGCCTCCATCAGATTTACAGAGAGGATTAAAGGGAAGGGTTGTTTATTTGCCTTTGGATTTGAAGAAAAACATTAATACAATTGGAGTAGAGAAAGTGGAAGAGGAACCTCTGGTTATCATAGTTAATGGTGTTCCGACAAAGAGTAAGAAAATCTGGCAAGATTTAGTGGATGTTAGGAAAGTTAAAAAGGCAACATTGTATTTGATAAAAATTAATAAGTACTACAAGAATGTATGTGTTGCAGAAGAGGAAGTAAGTGAAGAAGAGGACAGCGATTTGTGTCCTGGTCAAATTGAGAAAATAGAAGCCTCTAAAAAGGAAGAAATATATGAACATTATAGTGTTCATCCTTTGCATTCCAAGGAAGTCATGGGGAATGCTATTGAGTTGTTTCAAATGAAACAAGCCAAAGGGAGTCCTATTAGTGTTTGGGAGGAAAGTTTGGAAGCTCGGTGTTTCCCACAGTTATTTCCCACAGGTCGAGGAGGACGTTATGATGAGCGACCTGTTCAAATTCCTGCTTCAGAATACCGGACTTTACGATTGTATACAGAAGATCCTAGGTTTCGACAATGCATTCCCTATTTATTTCATCTATTGTTTGAAAGTGATCTCTCTGGATTGTCTTATGCAGTGAACCACATCTTGAAAAGTGGTATACAACTGCGAAATATCTCGGCAAGGGACTTTATGGATAAAGTCAATGTGCAAGACAGTATTTTGGATTCTCACCTGATTAATCTCATGGCTTGTCAGCGTGGTACTAATGAGTATTGGTACCGCCGTCATGGTGACTTAAAATGTATGCTGAGGAACTTAGGAACTCCCACATGGTTCCTCACTCTCATCTGTGCTGAGTATGGCTGGGAAGACTTACTTGAATTTCTACGAGAGTTAAATGGAAACATTGAAAATATTGAATTTAAGACACCCGGAGAACTGTGCTCTTTGGATCCTGTGAATGTTTGCAGGTACTTCAATCATAGATTTGAAGCTATGATGTCTTTCATCACGAACAAGAAAAATCCACCTCTTGGAGAGGTATTGGATTTCTTTTGGAGAAAGGAGTATCAAGCAAGAAGTGCTCCTCATATACATATGCTACTATGGATCAAAGATGCACCTAAATTTGGAACAGATCCGGATGACTTAGTGATGAGTTTCATAGAACAGTATGCTACATGTGCTGTTCCAAAGACAAATGAAGACAAAAGTCTAAGAGAACAAGTTTTACGGTTTCAAAGCCATCGTTGTGGAAAGTACTGTCGTCGAAAATTCAGAAACAAGGACAAATACTACACCAAATGTCGTTTTTCATTTCCGCGGTCGGTGTTATCAAAAGGAAGAGTTAACAATTTGATGTCATCGCTGCGACATAATGTGACGAGGAAATCACCCAAAAACACATACAATTTGAAAAGAAACGAAGAGTCCAAGTACATCAAAGACTACAACCCAGTGATTTTGTCCATGTGGAATGCTAACATGGATATACAGTTTGTGGCTGACAACTGTATGGCTGTTGCTCGGTATGTGACGTCTTACATCACTAAAAAAGAAAAGACAGAACTGAAGGATATGTGGGAGGATATTTCCCATGAAAAGAGCCTCAGTAAGAAGTTGTACAGTTTCAGTCTGAAGATGTTGTCGGATCGAGGAATTGGAGCTTATGAATGTTCTTTCCGGTTACCTTCAGCAAGTCTCTATGCCAAATCTAGGAGTATCATTTGGGCGAGTCTTGGTCTTGCTGCAACGCGTAATCGAGTTCTGAAACCTGTACGGGAAATTAAGTATTTGGCGGAGAAGGAGCCAAACAGTACAGATATTTTGAAGAGCAACATGTTCCAAATAGAAGCAGTCACCTGGAGAATGCTTGTCTGTATGAAGTTCTTCAAAATTACGTTTTCAAGAGGAACATCAAAGAAGATATTGATAAAGGTGTGTATGCTGTAATTGGAAGTGAGGGATGTCTGGTCAAGCAAAAAAAATGTCAATTGATAAATCATCGAAAATTGGATTGCGAATCTCCCGAAAGAAAAGAGTTTTTCTATTTAGCTCTTTTGCAACTTTTCAAGCCTTGGCGTGCAGAAGAGGAACTGCTTGGAGATTTCCTCTGTTACGAAGACTCTTTCAATGCAGCCAAGGAGTCCATAGAATGTCCTGTTTTTCCAAAATATCTACAAATGTTGAATGCAGAAATTGAGCAGGAAGCAACAATTGCAGCCGAGATTGCTAGAGACAGTTCTCAGGACAGTCAGAGTTCTGTTTCATTGAGTCAGGATCCACTAGGAGAACCAGTTATTGAAAATGAAGCTGCTACTGCCATGATTGAAGTGGAAAGAGCCATGGCACATGCTCAGAAGGATGCGGTTAACTTAGAAGAATTGAAAAGACAACTTAACGTTGAGCAGAGGAAAATATATGTCGAAGTTACCAACCAAATTGAGCATGGATTAAGTCATGAGAAGAAAGAGTGCTCATGTACGTCGTTGAAGCCTGTCCGACTGTATGTGAGTGGAGAAGCAGGAACTGGAAAAAGTTTCCTTATTAAAGCAATTTCATGTTATATGCAGAAAAGGACTGATTCATCACTGTCTTGTGTTGTGACCGCTCCAACTGGACTGGCAGCTCATAACATTAAAGGGATTACTTTGCATCGGTTACTGATGCTGCCAGTGGAGCATGATAACAAATTACAATACCACAAGTTATCTGGGGATGCTTGTTGTGAAGTATCTAGAGTTTTGAAGAAGATGAAACTTCTTATCATTGACGAAGTAAGCATGGTTTCCAATCTCATGCTTGCTTTTGTGCATTTAAGAATGCAGGAAGTTCTTAAAACAGAGTATGATGTATTATTCGGTGGCAAACACATCATTGTTTTTGGTGATCTTCTGCAGCTGACACCAGTGAAAGGACAACCAGTGTTTAAACTGCTTACACATGAAGATACCAAGAAGTGCCTAGGGAGCATTGGCAACGTTAACATATGGTTAAACTTCAGTTATGCTGAGCTGCGTGAAAATATGCGTCAGGCGAAGGACGAAGATTACAAGAATATTCTACAAGATATTAGAATCGGGAGAGTGACTGAGCGTGGTAAACAAGCTTTACATGCACGCTTACTGTCAAATTTATATCCAGAGGAAGACGTTTTGCCAGAGGATATTTTCAGAAAATTACTGTGAAGAAATCTGGAATATGTTTGATGCCAACTCTTGCAGAATGTTCCATCTTCAACAACAAAATGTTGAATTTAGAAAAACAAGAGATTGTAAAACTTGAAGCTATTGACAAAATAGAGCATATGGGAGCAACAATTATTTTGTCAGAGAATTTGAAATCTAAATTGGATTCTTTAGAGAAGACTATATCTAAAACTGCGGGTTTTGAAAAGACTTTGAATGTGTGTTTAAATTGCCGAATCATTTTGAGAAGGAATTTACATGTTGAAAGAGGTCTGGTAAATGGATCAATGGGTAATGTTGTTGATTTTGAGAAATACAGAAATAGAGATGGAATTGAATTTTTAAAAATTAAATTTGATGGCATTGAGGAAGTACAGCTAATTGGTCGTTGCTCTGCTAGGTTTTTGCTTGTTAAAGACTTATATGTTCGCCGTAAGCAGTTTCTGTTTGCTTGGCATATGCGGTGACAATTCATAAATCGCAAGGTTTAAGTGTAGACACTGCTTTAGTGAATATTGGCAGTTCTGTATTCAAAGAGGGTATGGCTTATGTAGCATTGTCACGAGTCAAAACTTTATCGGGTTTGTACTTGATTGACTGTGATGTCACAAACATTTGTGCAGATCTAGATTGTGTTAAGGAATACAATAGGTTAAGAAGAGAGTATGCGCCACATTTGCCTCAATATCCTTTGATTGAGAAACGTGTGGTAGGCCGGAAACGAATAAATATCAGTAATAGTAGGGAGGTTGTAGCAAAAAGAGCAAAAGTCGATGAACCCAAAAGTGGAAGCAGGAATAAAATGAATTCTGTTGAAAATGTTGTTGGTTTTAAATTTGAAAATAGTTCTGGTGTCAACTGCTATGCTAATGTAGTTGTTAATGTTCTCTTTTCACTAGAGACTTTCAAAGAACAGATTGTGATCAATTCGGAACAAAGTTTATGCTGTTTGTTGAATTCTGTGTTAGAGAAATGTAGTGCTGATAAAACGAGAGTAGAAAGTGTGTCTGAAATTCGTTTTCTGTTAGACGAATGTTCAGGTCAAACAGAATTCTCTGAAAATATTCAGCAGGATTGTCAGGAGTTTTTAATGTATATGCTTGATGTATTGCAAGATGAGGGTGTAGATGTAGATTATCTATTTGGCCTTTCTTATCAATGGCAGCATGACTGCGAGAACTGTAGGCTATCAAGTACTACTAATGTAGACTCAGAAAGATTTATATATTTAACTTTGCCTGACAGTAAATCAGTATCCTTCAATAAGCTAGTAAATGCAGCCGATCAAAACATGGAGTGCAGGCAATGTAAGTCTGGAATGCTGTCCATGTTAATTTTACGAAGTTATGGCCAGTATGTCATTTTAATGTTCCAACGATGTAGGCCTGATGGAACTAAATTGACAACTTTAATTAATAATTTTGTGGCTTCGCAGTTGTTAATATCAGGAAGGACTTTTAAAACTACTGCAATTATATATCATAACGGTCCTTCAACTAATTCAGGACATTACACAGCTTATTTGAAATCTGGAAACGGATGGTCATTCTGCAATGATTCTGTTTTAACTTTTAAAAAAAGATTGCCTTTCCACCTTCAAAATTCTTACCTGGTGTTCTTACAACCAAAATTTTAGGAAAGGAAGCTTGGGATTTGTTTAGAGGAATTTACAGAGGTTCTAATGGCTCCTACTATATATGGCCTTGTGGATAATTGTAGTACAGAGCGAAAACTATTTGTTTTTATAAGCAAAGTCAAGCAGCAGATCAAAAAAAGGAGTAGAGGGATTGTAAGTCTGCAATGCTGTCCACATTATTTTTGAAAACTTATGGATGAAACGTCATTTTACTATTTCAACTACATAAACTAGAAGAAAATAAGTTGTCCAGTCTAATTAAAAATGTTTTTGCTACACAGTCATCGATTTCAGGAAGAACATTTGCAACTGCAGTTATTACATAATATGCTGGTCCTTTGACAACATCTGGATATTACACAGCTTATTTAAAATTTTAAAAATGGCTATTCTTTCAGCAAACATTACTAATTGAGTATGAAGCAATGTTGCCTTTTAACTTGATTTTTGAAGTCAGAATTTAAGGTAGGTAATTGGACTACAATGATTCTAGGTGTTGCTGTAACTTAGTGTGCTGTTTCAAATTGCTTTGTATGTCTCAGTTTTCTTAAAACAATTGAGTTTATCTTTCAGAAAGTGGCGGGCAGAAAATAGTAACAGCACAACTGAGTATAAGCTGTTCATAGGATATCCTTTGACGTCATAGAAAGTAAGTTACTTTGGAGAAGTTCCTATTTCTGCTTATTTATATTATTTGGGTTTTTTAAACACAATCATTTTGATTGTGTTTTTTTTCCCAGCTGTTATATGATGAATACCTTCAACTCACTGTTTTCAGTGAAATTTGATTTTTTCTGATAACAGCAAAAATAAACCATTAAATATGTTAAATTAATTTTCTACTTTGAATTGTGATTTTGTAATATGTATATGGATTGGTGTGGCTCATTGATTAGAGGCGGTAGGCCCAGAAGCAGAGGTCGGCCTGGGCCTTGGTCAGCGGACTTGATAATTTTTGCTTCGGTGCCTACTCCAACCATGGGTCCCACTCAGCAACTTTGGGTAATAGCTTGCTTAATCTCAACTAACAGCCCCATCAGCGCCGGGGATGCCTGGCATCACCTTGGGGATGCTCAGGAGGGTTTATCTCACATGGAAAGCCAGGATGGGTTCCCCAGCAAAATACAGCGCCGGGACGCTTCTTTGCTGGGTCAGCTGTACGCTTTGCTAGTATACCACATTTAACATTTAACATTCATTTTGTCTTATGCTCACTCTTTTTTTTACCATCTTGTATTAATTAAAACATTTTTGTTCTTTCTTATACAGATAAAAAGTATGAAAATGACAATACAGTACGGTAATGACAATTATAAGGTAAGCGTTTAGTACTTTTTATGTTACATGTCTATCAGATTTAACTTTTATTAGTTCCTCTGCTTCTTTTTTGTAACCCTTAGTTTCCTGTCTTTGCTACTTCCTTTATTTCTTTTTCTATTACTTATTTATACTACTCTTTTCACTTCTTTTATCAGTTCCTCTTTCTACAGTAACTGTGTGTTACTCACTCTATTTTTCTTTGTTTTCACATTACTCTCTGTTTATTAATTCGTCTTTTTTAAAAAAAATATTTTTTTTACTTCGCTCCCGGTTCGCGTACTCGGACGCTAATCGGGAAGCGTATCAATAGAAATAGAGGATGCTAGAGTGCTAAACATTCTAGCAATTTTTGGGGAAAAGGGAAGGTAGTTCTGAAAAGAACTTTTTTTATTATTTTTGATGTTTTATATTTTCTTTTTTTTTTTTTAGGAAGGAGAAACAAAAATGATTTACTTCAAAGGGCTCAACAGGAGCAACAAAAAAAAAATTACTTTCTAGGACGTTTTGGACATTGATGATTTTCAAATGATCTATTTATTAAAGTAATACTAATTTCTCCACATGAAATTAATTTTCCACACTGTACACAAGTCAATCTCATCTGCCCAAAGTTCTTTTGCAGATTTGGAACCGTTTCCCTTGCCTCTGACTCACTTATTGTAAAGTCATTGGTGGATGTTTTTGCCGGTCGGGGGTTTTCCACCAAATCTCGAAATTGCGCTTTGGAATAATTAAGAGGGTGCCAAGTCTCCATGTGCCGATGCATGGTATGATTATTATATTATTATTATTATTCCGAGTTTTGTATAGCGCCTGGTTACCAATAGGTATCCCAGCGCTTATCAGAACATAACACTGCTAATAGGAAACAGGGATTAAACGGAGAACAAAAAAGTTTTTAAAAGTTTACGGAACCTGAGAAGACTGGCTTCGGAGCGCAGTTGTAGGGGCAATGAGTTCCACAAGGAGGCCACATTAATTGAAAACCTTCTGCCACCGGTTCTTGCCTTTTTCACCCTGCCAACCTGAAGGAGATGTTGATGGTCAGAGCGAAGGGAACGAGAGGCCTTGTAGGGCTGGACCATCTCCTCCAGAATAGGTGGACCTACCCCGTGCAGAACTTTGTGGGCGATGCAGAGTGACTTGAATTTCACCCTGTCCCTCACAGGGAGCCAGTGCAGAGCCCTTAACGCCGGGCGGGCAGATTGACGCCTAGGGAGACCCATCAAAAGCCTGGCAGCCGCGTTCTGCACTTGCTGCAGTCTGTTCAGGGTAGATTTGGGTGCGCCCAGGAATAGCGCATTGCTGAAATCCAGCCGCGAGATGATAAGTCCCTGGATGAGAAGCCTTCGAGTGGCCACTGGGAGCAAGGGCAGAATCTTCTGGGCTGAGCAGAGCAGGCCAAAGCACACGCCAGCAGTCTTTTTGGCGTGGGTTTTAAACAATAGGTCCTGCTCCATACCCCCAAGCTCTTGATCTCTTGCTTGGGGGCATCGGTCCCAGACAGTCTGGCCAGCTGCTGGGGGACAGAGATGGAGAGGAGTTCCCCAGCAGCATCAGTTCCGTTTTGGAGCCATTTAACTTTAGGGCTGAGCTGCACATCCACGTGTAGATCTTTTCAAGACACGTGTGCAGCCGGTCGGGATGGTGCGCCGACTGGGACAGGCCTACCACCAGCTGAGTATCATCAGCGTAACTGATGATTTTAATACCCAGCGGCCGTACCACATTACCAAAGCTATATTTTTTTTCGGTCCCTCTCGAGAGTGTTTTTTTGCAGATGAGGCAGGTAACGTACCTAGCATTAACTTTCTTTTCATGAGAAGGAAAAGAAAAAAATTGCCAGATAAAATTCACTTTCACACGGGACGTTCTTGGCATTTCTTTCAGAAAGCCACTTGTCCCTTGCTCCTGTTCCTCGTCTTCCTCTTCTTCTTCTTCCTGGTCGAAGATGACCTGGCTAGTCGGTCCTCTCTTCTTTGGTGGTGGTGGAGGTGGTGGAGATCCACCAGCTGCAGCTAATAGAAATGCCATGTCTTAGCAAACAAAAACAGGTCTTTCTCTCATAAAAAGGAAAGTCGGAGTGAGGAAAAAAGGTGGGACTTTCATCATTTGAGAAAACAAAATGTTCTAAACCAATGAAAAGTGTTTGTTTTACGTCATATGATCAAGCGTTCCATCATTAGGAAACTAAAAGTAAAATCAACCAATGAAAAGTTTTATTAACTAGTCACATGACCTGTTATGCTTACATTCCGCGTTCCGCACCGCGCCTTGGATCGATTCCGGGGCTTTACGTTTCGCGCCTTTGTTCGTGTTCCAGAACGCTTCCGGGTGCGCTAATGCATAAGGGGCATTATGTAGTAACGCGATATGTTGCGTTTATGGGACGCGTCACGATGTGCCTTTCTAACCCGGTATTTGCACTAACGGAACGTTTACCGATTCGCGGACCGGCAACGAAACAAGAAAAAATAATTTAAACTATAATATAAATTGAATTAAAAAAATATAATACAAATATATATAAAAAATATTTGGGAATTAGAATAAAAATATATGTTACAGCTATAGATATTTGCTATTAAAAAACCATTGAAATTCACAGAAAAAAACATAGGTTTTAGGCCATATATAGTTAGGGATTAGCATTTACAAAACCTTAATTTACTCACACAAAACCATAGTGTGACATATGTGACATCATCAGCAGTGGGTTGCGGGTGCGCGATATATAGTTATTGCATCTAACTATATATGCGAATTTCTATGGTTTTGTGCGAGTAAAATAAGGTTTTGTAAATGCTAATCCCTAACTATATATGGCCTAAAACCTATGGTTTTTTCTGTGAATATATATATATATATATATATATATATACATATATATACATATATTACCTACTGGCGATAGCCAGTAGGTATATATAGTTAGGATTTTTTTCCTATGGGACTTTTGAAAATTCTATGTCTAATAACTTTGGCGTTTGTGGATGGAAATCGGCTGAAATTTTCAGGAAAATGGAACATTTTGTTTCTGAGCAGCCCTTGAAAATTTGGGGGGGTTTCGTCAAGGGGGGGCCAAGAAAAAAGGGGGGTCCCAAAACACGTTTTTCCCATGTTAATTTCCATAGGGCGTTTGGCCTCACTTTTAGCTCGAACGGCTGAATGGATTTGCACGAAACTTGGCAAAATTGTAGGGACTGTTAGCCCGATGTGCCTTTGCTGGGTCTCAATATATGTGCTCCAGTGGATTTTGAGAAATTAACGTTTTAAAAAATTTATATATCTTTGACAGCGTCCCGGGTAGCGCTCCAGATCGCGTACTTTTCGCGTCACGGAGCTTTGCGAAGCGATGCTGATTGGCTCTCCGGTGTCTGTCAACATTCTAAACAGTCCGGAGCGGCCGCCATCTTGTCTCTCGGTGGGATCGAGAGACAAGAAGAGGTGAAAAACGAAGGGGGAATTTAATGAAAGGGGGCAAGGTAGACCCCTCTTGACCCCCTAGGAATGATGTTGGGGTTATTAAAGGGTCCCGTGGGGAAAATTAAAAAAATGTGATTTTTCACGGTAGAAGCGTTTCTCGGTTCGCAAATTAACGGCTGAATGGATTTGCACGAAACGTGGCAAAATTATAGGGACTGTTAGCCCGATGTGCCTTTGCTGGGTCTCAATATATGTGCTCCAGTGGATTTTGAGAAATTAACGTTTAAAAAACAGGTATATCTGTGACAGCGTCCCAGATCGCGTACTTTTCGCGTAACGGAGCTTTGCGTAGCGAAGCTGATTGGCTCTCTGGTGTCTGTCAACATTCTAAACAGTCCGGTGCGGCCACCATCTTGTCTGTCGGTAGGATCGAGAGACAAGAGGAGAAAAACGAAGGGGGAATTTAATGAAAGGGGGCTAGGTAGACCTCTCTTGACCCCCTAGGAATGATGTTGGGGTTATTAAAGGGTCCCGTGGGGCAAATAATAAAAATTTGATTTTTTTCGAGGTAGAAGCGCTTCTCGGTTCGCAAACTGGTAGCGAAACGTGAATTCGCCATTTTGTGTTTCGATTTCATTAAATTACTAGGTATAAGGGGGCACGGGAGACGTACCCTGACCCCCTATGTTTTCTGAGGGTGGCTGAGGAGGCTCATATATGTTGATACATGTCTTCCAGCGGCTGTGCGTGAGCGTTTTTTTTTTGTTGCGTGACGTCTGTCGGACGCCGGAAACAACGACATCACCCCATCGCAAGACCTCTGCAACTCCCTCGCCTCCTACTTCCACAACAAGATCGCGGACATACACAGCAGCTTCAGCACCCAACCGACACACGCCACGACCACAGCAACGCCACCCACCACCACCCTCCGCGCCTGGACCCCAGTCAACACCGAAGACACCGTCCACATGATGAACTCCGTCCACTCCGGATCTCCGACCGACCCCTGCCCACACCACGTCTTCAACAAAGCCGACGCTGTCATCGCACCCCACCTGCGGGACATCATCAACACCTCATTCGACACCGCCACCTTCCCCGAGAGCTGGAAGCACGCCGAACTCAGCGCTCTACTCAAGAAACCTACAGCAGACCCCACCGAACTCAAGAATTACCGCCCCATCTCTCTTCTCCCGTTTCCAGCCAAAGTCATCGAAAAGACCGTCAACAAACAGCTGGCTCCTTCCACGAGACGAATCGATCCCTCGACCCATCGCAGTCCGGATTCCGTGCCAACCACAGCACCGAGACCGCCCTCATCGCCGCCACTGACGACATCCGAGCCCTGATGGACAACGGAGAAACAGCGGCCCTCATCCTCCTAGACCTCTCTGCGGCTTTCGACACGGTCTGCCACCGCACCCTAGTGCAGCGCCTCAGCAACGTCGGAATCCAGGAGAAGGCACTGGAATGGATCGTCTCCTTCCTCGACGGAAGAACACAAAGAGTCCGCCTACCACCGTACAAGTCAGAGGCCACCGAAGTCATCTGCGGCGTCCCTCAAGGATCCTCGCTGAGCCCTACTCTCTTCAACGTCTACATGAGCCCCCTCGCGGCCATCGCACGCCAACACAACCTCAACATAATCTCCTACGCCGACGACACCCAGCTGATCCTCTCCCTGACCAACGACCCCGCCGCCGCCAGAGCCAACCTGCACGAAGGGATGAAAGAGGTAGCCGAGTGGATGACGACAAGCCGCCTGAAACTGAACTCAGATAAGACGGAGGTCCTCATCCTGGGCTCCTCGCCCTCCGCCTGGGACGACTCCTGGTGGCCCCCCGCCCTGGGCACCGCACCCAAACCGACGGACCACGCACGCAACCTGGGTTTCATCCTGGACTCCTCCCTCTCCATGACCAGGCAAGTCAACGCCGTCTCCTCGTCGTGCTTCAACATCCTGCGCATGCTGCGGAAGATCTTCTGGTGGATCCCCACAGAGACCAGGAAGACCGTCACCCAGGCCCTCGTCACCAGCCGACTGGACTACGGCAACGCACTCTACGCCGGAACCACCACCAAGAACCAGAAGAGACTCCAGCGCATCCAGAACGCCTCAGCCAGACTCATCCTCGACATCCCACGACACAGCCACATCTCCGGACACCTAAGAGACCTACACTGGCTCCCGGTCAACAAGAGAATCACCTTCCGCCTCCTTACCCACGCACACAAAGCTCTCCACGATCAAGGCCCGAGCTACCTCAACAACTGCATCAACTTCTACGCTCCCAAACGCCACCTCCGATCTGCCAGCCACGGCCTTCGCCGCCGTCCCACGCATCCGCAGAGCCACCACAGGAGGAAGGTCCTTCTCCTACCTGGCCGCCAAGACCTGGAACTCCCTCCCGGCCGACCTGCGCCTGACCCAAGACCACCTCTCCTTCAGGAAGAAGCTCAAGACCTGGCTGTTCGAGCAGTAGCGGCACCCCCCCCCCAAGCGCCTCGAGACCCTACGGGTAGGTAGTGCGCTCTATAAATGTCTTTGATTGATTGATTGATTGATTAACGTTCGATTCGATGGAAATCAGGAAGTGTTGACCGCCATTTTGTCACTGCGAGTAAATATTTTGTTTTAAATAATTGTTATAAATTAATCCTTATTGATAAACATTGCCTGCGCCATCTTGTCTTTTTTGCAATGCCACACTTTTGTTGAGCACGGCAGCCATTTTAGATGCCTTGACCAGACCCACTCTCTTCACGCCGCCGATCCTCAGCATGGCTCCTCACCCTCGCAAGCATCTCCCCCACGCACTGGTCACCCCCGCTCTCTCTCTCATGCATGGGCCAGAAACCTCCTCCCATGTGCGCTGCTCTTCCCTGAGAATCACACCCTGTGCCCGCCCGACACCACCCTTTCACCCTATTCACTACCGCACCCTCTGACACTCTTCTTCCTCTGTGTCCGATTGTTCAGGCCGGTCCCAGGCTATCACCTAGCCCTGCAGATGTAGTTTATGGCCCCAGCTGTAGAGAATCACCCCTCTTCAAAGGAGTTACAGTAGATCTGTCACACCACACGCGTTCCTACTATCTGATAACCACCCTGTATTGTGCTTGGGGAGGGGATTCTCACTGTGAGGGTGTGTGGGACCGAGCCTGAAGCGGAAGATTCCAGGGATGCCTCTTTGTACATCAAAGTTTTTACAATTATGTGTCACATTATAAATATATAGTACTCCAACAAAGTAGGATTATAACACTTTAATAACTTTTAAATATATAGAACACAACAAAAACAGTAAATACATTTAAACATTTTTTTGAAAAAAGAAGCAACAATGGTCAGTAGCTGTGTTTTGTGCGAATAGTCCCAAGGCAGCACAACGTGCTGAGTTCTGGAGGGCACCCAGGTGATGTTACCTGGGTGCCGCACTGGTTTTTGGTATCCTACAATGCAGCTCCAAAAAACGGCGTGGGGCGTCCCGGGGGGTGCGCGGGGAGGCCTCGTCAGTAGCGGTCTGTTGTGCGAATAGTCCCAAGGCAGCAGAACGCGCTGAGATGTGGATGGCATCTAGGTGATGTCCAGTAAGTTGTCGCACTGGTTTTGGCATCCTACAATGCTGCTCCGAAAAACGGCGTGGGGCGCCCGGGGGGTGGGGGGCCCCCACGTGAATGGGTCTCCCCAGGTGGAGGCTCGTCGGCTGTACTGGGGCGCCCCTTTACCGTTTCAGTTGCCATTCCGCCCGCTTTTGCTACACTGTGCCTCATCCGCCATTCAGCTGTTTCTCGCCCGCTCTTGCGGCTTCAGCGTCTCGCTCACCATGTAGTTGAGTTGCGCCCACTCTTGCGGTGCAGCGATAGGCGGCTGCCACAGGAGTCTTAAAATGGTGGACGGCTCTTCGGATTTGGGCCTGGTCCACTAACATGGCCCTGGGACACCTTGGAACTCGGACGTCCCCTGAGCCTTGAAGATTTTACAAAAGTCTTGGGGGCTCCCGACTCCTGCAGGCTTCCGGTGGGGAGCGGCTGCCATGATTGCTCACGGAATGACCACGACGGAGCCACGAGATGGTGGTGCTCTCAGGCTGACGCCAGCTTTAGTCTGAAACATCTAGAAACCAGGTGGGGCTTTCATCGTTTGGGAAAAAAAATGTTTTAATCCAATGAAAAGTGATATTTTTAGGTCATATGATCAAGCCTTCCATCATTAGGAAACCAAAAGTAAAATGAACCAATGAAAAGTTTTATAAAGAAGTCACATGACCTGTTATGCTTACGTTACGCGCTGCTATAAAAAGCGTAGAAAATCCGTTGGCACGTGAGGCGGCGTCAGTAGCGGACCGATGTGCGAATAGGCCGAAGGCAGCACAACGCGCCGAGATCCGGATGGCACCGAGGTGGTGTCCAGCAAGTTGCCGCACTGGTGTGGCCATCCTACAATGCTGCGCCGAAAGTCGGCGTGGGGTGCCTGGGGGGGGGGAGGTGGCGCAAACTGGCCTCTCTCGCCTCTCCAGGTGGAGGCACCTGATGTGCAGTGCGGCGCCCCTTATCTTTTCACTCGCCGTCCAGCAGAGTTGCGCCCGCACTTGCTGCTACAGTAGGCCGAAGGCAGCACAACGTGCCAAGATCCGGATGGCACCGAGGTGGTGTCCAGCAAATTGGCCATCCTACAATGCTGCGCCGAAATTCGGCGTGGGGCGCCCCGTTGGCCTGTGAGGTCGCGTCAGTCAGTGGGGGCTGTTTGAGAAAGCAATGTGATGCTGTGCGTCGCCCCCAAGATGGAGGCTCCTCGGCTACAGTGGGGCGCCCCTTGGTGTTTCACTCGCTATCCAGCTGAGTTGCGTCCGCACTTGCGGCTACAGTAGGCCAAAGGAAGCACAACGCGCCGAGATCTGGATGGCACCGAGGTGGTGTCTAGCAAGTTGCCGCACTGGTGTGGCCATCCTACAATGCTGCGCCGAAAGTTCCATGGTCCGGCGTAACTTTTTTCCTTTTCCTTTCTGCATCTTGTCCCACAATCCGTTTAACCTTTAGACACGACCAGGTTCCTGAATGTGTGCAGGGGGACGCTATTGATTGAATCAAAATGGCGGCTTCACACAAAGCTGACTCAAGCGTTGCTGGTGATGCTATACAGACAAAAAATGGTTTTCAGTTTGTACATTCTTCAGGATTTTTCCATCCAAGTCTGCTTGAGAGTTTGTAGAACAATGGCTTTAGATCTTGCCCTCCCCTCTTTTGACTGTTGGTCTTGTTGCCTATGTCTTCTGTTGTCATTTAACTGAACCTTTTTTGACTGCCGAAAGGGGTTCTGGTCCGACCGCTGGTTGGTGGAGATATTTTGACTATATCCTGGACCTGCCCGGCCTCGCCCAAAATGGCGCCGGTATAAATGGGACTCGTACCTCCTTGTTGTGTACTGGTTGCACAACCTTGATATCACGAGATACGTATGCAGTTTTGAAGCACATGGCGGGCGGGAATGAGAATTGATTGAATATTTTGACATCCTTATTGATATTAAGTTCTGATGTGTTATTGATTACTGTACTATTGAAAGTTCGAATTAACGTCACGCATGGTACTTGCCCGCAAATGTATATCTAGATAATTTTATTGTAAGTGGCCCTGTCGTATTTTATTTACAAAATGTACGTCCACCGATTCCGCAACTGTTAGACACCTTAGTTCTTGCAACCTAATGGCCCGCTCGTTGCGTTCCTCTACAGTGTAAATGTCTCCTCATCATATACGATTCCAGTTTGCTCCGTGGCCGGCCCACGTGGTTATAGGCCCGTATTTGTATACTGACATTTTCACAATAAAGGTTTTTAAAACAAAACATGGTAGTAGTATTTACATTGGTAAAGTTTTTAATTTTAGTCTCTGTTTTCGAATCAGTAAAAGGCAAGTGAAATAAAGCAGTCCAATTACATGACGGATAAAAGGTATAATACGCAGGAACGCAGTAAAGATAAATGGTCAAGGGCTGTTGTGTTTTTTACTCCTGCAACATAAAGTGATCGATAAGAATCTGATATTCGGGCATATCGGCGACTAAGACAGCAGGCCGAGCATCTTTTGCTCAACGGCTCCGTCATGGGACGAAGAAACGCCCTTTTGCTAGAAAAAGGAATATATTTTACTTGCAGGACAGTTGTAAATTTTCCGGGAAAATACATTAGCCTGGAACATTATAACATATATGTTTAAGAAAAAATAATGTTTGAAAGCAATAAAAAGCGTAATTTTTAGGTCATATGACCAAGCCTTTCATCATTAGTATAACAAAAGTAAAATGAACCAATGAAAAGTTTTAATAACAAGTCACATGACCTGTTATGCTTACGTTACGCGCTCCGCGCCGCGCCCCGGATCCCTTCCGGGAAGCTGCGCTTCGCGCACTGAAGTACTTCCGGGTGCGCTAACGCGGCGTGTCATATAACGCATTACGCGACAACGTAGGTCCAGAATATAGTCAAAATGTCTCCACCAACCAGCGGTCGGAACACAACCCCTTTCAGCAGTCTAAAAAGTTCTGTTAAATGACAACAGAAGGGACAGGCAACAAGAACCATCAGTCAAAGAGGGGAGGGCAAGTTCTTCCCTACCGGGTCACGTTGGGGCGCTACCGGAACTGATCGAATTGGTAGTCTACAGTGTTTCTGGATGTTTCAGACTGAAGCTGGCGTTAGCATGAGAGCACCACCATCTCGTATCTCAGTCGTGGCCATTCCACGAGCAATCATGGCAGCCGCTCCCCACCAGAAGCCTGCGGGAGTCGGGGGCCCCCAAGACTTTTGTCGAATCTTC